>NC_065522.1:16495375-16517461 GCF_006386435.1 Epinephelus moara
TCTTCTGCAGACCTTGGTTGTAACCAGTGGTTATTTGAGTTACTGTTGCCTTTCTATCATCTTGAACCGGTCTGGCCATTCTCCTCTGACCTCTGGCATCAACAAGGCATTTTCACCCAGAGAACTGCCGCTCACTCTCAACGTCTCTTTTTTCGGACCATCCTCTGTAAACCCTAGAGATGGTTGTGTGTGAAAATCCCAGTAGATCAGCAGTTTGTTTAGATTGGACACACAGTGCAAAGCATATAGAAGTGCTTTATCAGCACATATTAGTATTGACACATCTATATTGTCTCCTCACTTTATAAAAGCAATCAAAGGATGCAACAGTGAACATGTTGCTCCCTGCACATGATGTATTGCCCCCATGGGCCTGTCTGCAAACACCTTGCACTCGTTCCTCTTTATTGGTTGAGAGACTAACTGAACAGGCGCAGGTACTCAGTGGACCTTCTCAAATGATTTTGGGTGACAGGTTATTAATATTTTTGACGTGGATTATATTACTTAAGTGCAAAGATGAAAGACTATATATTGGTGCCAGAGTCTCTCTGTCTCCTTGGCTATGGAGTTATGTTTGTGACTCAACTTTGAGCGCACAACAGGACATTTTGAACAAAAATACTCTGCAAGTACATGAATTATATTTTGTGTTGTAGTAAGTCTGAAAAAATATATATCCTGTGATGCTAAAATGTCTCTATGCATGCACAGAATTGACACAAAAATGATGCCATGCCCGTTTTCCTTCACATCTTATTCATCCAATAAGAGTATCAATTTCTAAATCTTTCTCTCATTCATGAACTCGCTTACTTCCTTTCTCTGTCTGCTGCTCATCTCGCAGCTGCCCTCTGCCCTCCCCGCTTCTCCTTCCACCCGATGACTCAATCATCCTAGACGCTTTCCTGTAAAGCACGCCCGCCGAGGTTCTGCTCTCGACGAAGATCGTGTGGGCTAGGGAGTCTGAGTCAGCATCATAACTGTGTTCAAAAAATCATTTTGCATCCTTTGCATAGCGTGGTGAAGACTTCCTTATCTCAAAAGTTATATCTCTAATTTCCCTCGGGCCAATCAGTGTAATTCTGAAAAATCGGGCCATTTAGGCAAAATGAAGATGCAGAGTGTAACCCCTGGGCGAATAAACAGACAAATGAATGAAGAAAGCTGTCTGTAACATTCTCTGGGATCATAACTGTTTTGTAGAAACCTCAAGAGTTTTATCAACAAAGAAACGATGATCTGCTCACTTCATTTCCATAACAACCACCTGCCAACAAAGAGTACTTGTGTCCAACTCTCAAACACTCCCACAGCACAGCCAGGAAGCTTAATGCTTACTTTTTATGATCAGAATAGCGAGAGCTGCCAACTGTTTCATCGTTACTCTGTGCATTTTCAGCCACGTTGGCAGTGTGGCACTAAGGATGGTGATGTCAGCTGGTAGAACTACTCACCACTTTGATTCAGACTGAAATATACCTCTCAGTCGCAAGACTAAAATGTTGACATTATGCGTGTCGTTCTACGTATGATGCAGTTCATGTTACATGTATATGAGTTGAGTTTATCCTTAGTAGGAGGAGGGAAAAGCAGATGGCGTGACACCAAGGCAAGCAGAAAACAGCAGCAGACAACTGTTTCAGACCAACAAAAGCAGATATTTTTCAAATGGACATGTCCAGATGTGTTGTGGTATTTCAAGTCTAAACATGTTTTCCTAACCCTAACCAAGTGGTTTTTGTGTTTAAACCTAACAACAGGTTAACTGCAGTGTTGCACAACATAAAATAAAGCAACTGAAACATATCTGTTACACATGAAATGTACAAGTTTAACATATCTGTGTTTTCCAGATACATTCAATGCCAACAATTATTCTGGTGATTGGATTGAACACACACTCATGGTCCCCAGAAGATGAGTTCCACTGACTTAAGTCATCCTCTGACTTTTCCTCTAGTGCCAGCAGCAGGTGAAGGTTTTCACGTGTCCAGTAAAATATCTTAATTGGAAGGACTGGAACATGATTTTGGTGCAAACATTCATGGTTCCCAGATGATGTACCCCAATGACTTGGTGATCCCTCTAGGGCCACCATGAAGTTAACATTTGTGTTTTTTATTAATATGTCTCCATTACTACAGTATTTGATGGATTACCATGGATTCTTTACACACATCCCTGTTCCCTTCAGGATGCATTGTAATAATGAGACCATCCTCTCAAAAAATCCACAGTAGATCGTCTGTGCAAGCAACTTCTTAGGACCCATATTTATGTTTACTGTTAGGCGTCGACCTCCAGTGGTCGTAGTATTTATGATGGGAGCAAAGGAGGAAGTGAGGTGACATGATGCGCATAGGGAGGAGGCTTGGGTGGGTGGGTAGGTCAAACAAACACAGGACTTTGATCCAGGAGATCACTGTATGTATCCTGTGTGAAACCAACCAACTTCAAACTTATGTATGTGACATGGTTACATACCACATTATCTTATGCACATGTGTACATAACTTAAGGTAAGTAACAAACATACTTATTGTAACCCAAAGCGTGATCTTTTCCTGAACCTCACCAGGTTGTTTTGTTGCCAAATGTGTGATGTATACTTCTGCGTCTAATTGACGCCGTACCTACGCCATAGGCTCTGCGTCAACGTCAAACCTACGTTGTACCCTACACCATAGCCTGATGTGCACCTCTACAGAAATGCAACTAAACGTTGCAGCGACACAGACCTCCTGTCTATTATTGTAAGCTGAAACCATTTCCCTCAGTGGAAACAATAAATTGTGAAGACAATAAAGCCTCCACAAAACAGCATTTTAAGTCTTGTGTGTGATTTATCCTGGCTTCATATGAGCAGAGGAAATCTCCACTCATCGCTAGGCTAATTTATACAATATGAAATGCCATAGTCTTGTGCTAATAACGTTAGCATTTTATATTTGTTTGTAAAACGTAAAAGGCAGTTGTTTTGTCAGTGAACCTTGTGAGTTGTAATGGAGCCGAATTTTGTGACATTACCTTTGTTAAATGTTGCTGTTGTCCCTGGCTTCACATGAGTAGAGGAAAAGTCTGCTAGCAGCTAGGCTAATTTATAAAATGTAAAATGCCATAGGCTTGTGCTAATAACATTAGCATGTGTTTGTCTGTGAATGCTGCGAGTTATAGTGAAGCTGATTTGTGTTCTTGTGTTTGAAATTGTCTCTATTAAGCCATGTTTAACGTGTGTTTAATGTGTGTTTTGAATCAAGTAAACTTGCCACTGACTAGTGTTCTGGAGGTGTAACTGCGGAGTGACACAGACACACCACCACACAATTATGAATGCTCACAATGACGTACGCCATGTGCATAGGCTCTGCATAGAGCTGACACACAAGTATAAATCCTGCTTAAGCCTAAATGTTAAATGTTTTAAAACTGTGACAATTCACAACATTAAAAAGTGCCTGTCACTAGTACTCTCCAATAGTCATATATGCAACTTTGGTAAAGTATTGGACGATTTAGAATTTTCACCAAATTATGCTAGATGAAAAGTCAGCAGATATTAATGACTCCAAATGACATTCTCATCAGCTTCACCTGTACTTTGTTTAGTGGAAATTAGCAAATATTAGCAAATTTAGCAAATGTAAACTGTAGGTCAAGAAACACTGGTCCTGAGTACAGCCTCATGTCACTGTCAGCTACATATCCACATGAAACAGCCTTTTCTTTATAACACATAAGCTGTTTCTACCTCTTTTGAACCTCTAGGTTTTCTTGATATTGACATTGTTTGACAAAAACATCCTGTCAGTTTGAAAAGCAAGAAATACTGGGACAGTGACACATTTGTCACATTTTCTTGTTCTGGTTACAATTAAAAAACAATTACAGCACATTTGCATTCGAGGCATTAGACCATCATTACTCACTTCTGTCTTGTGTTTGTGTCCTGTGTTGAGTTTGTACATTTGACACAGAGCGGATTATTCCACTGAAATAAAGTAAATTGAAACTGACTCCCATATCTATGACTCACAGACACAGAAACTAAACGGGACTATAGACTGTGAGCATATATTGCTCATACTGTTTCATCAGTCAGACCTCTGAATCTTTGAATACAGGTTCAGGAGCATCTCCCTAACCTTTAGCGGAGGTGGATGATGAATCCAGAAGTGCTGAGGGAGCAGCACTGTGGGTGTTGCTGCCGCTGCTAGACTTTAATTATGCGGCAGCAGCAGCTACAATCGGATAAAACAGTGTCCGCTGCATATAAAACAACTGTGCCAATCCTCATTTGTACTAATACATCGTTACTTTGAACTGCATTTATGGTAATTATAATAAAAATAAAAACAAAAGTGCTTCACCCTGAAGGACCAAAGCTGACACAGCTCTCTGCGTTCATTTTGATTATTCCATCAAAAAGCCTTTCTGTTTAAACTGACCTCATCTAATCCCTTTTATTCCCACTTCAAGTTCCGAGAAACACACTTGTAGTACATTTATAGACCTCTGGGCAACCTCGGACTCACTTCACCAATTTTCTTAATTAGATTTGGCATGTGCTGGAGGAAACACACAGGCACCATATCATTTAGTGTATGTGTGTTGTGTCGTAAACTTTACATCTGTGTAATAAATAAGTGTGTATACTGTACGTGTGGCGAGTGTATAGAGCAGAGAGGCTTTCCTAACAGACCTGCACAATCAGGCCTTCGGGGCAACATCATCAAATGAAAGCAAACAAGCAGTTTTGAATATATGAATATAAAACTAGGCAAGTTGTGCGTGTGTGTGTGCTGTCGAGGAAGTGGCACGTCAAACGGAATAAAAGTCGAATGTGAAGGAATAAGAAATAAGCCTGAAAGTGTGACAGGATGTGCACATGCAGGTGTGTGTCTGTGTGTGTAAGAGACAATTCTCCCATCTGACCTACAGGGTCAGAAGGCTAATAGCAACACGCTAGTAAGACGTGTGTGAGTCATTCTCCACCTCCAGGTTTGTGTGGCATCCCTACAGTAATTTGCAATTATATTAAAAGCTGCGTCATGGCAGAAGTTTCTTGTCTCGTTTGATGTACTTCTCAAATCGCACCGGGAACGACTGAGTCAGTGCCTGTTGCATGTTGCAGGTGCGATCTTGCACAGCTGTTCAGGTGTGAAGATGGCACAAAGGGTAGCACAAAGATTGAAAGGAAAATCAAGGGTTATTTTCTACACCTGATTGGGATGTTATCGGCCTATTAAATGGCTGGTTATAACAACAGGATTACATGGCACACAGTGGCAGTGGGATACGTCTGCTGTGTCCATTATAATCTTACACATAATCACACATAAGCCAAGTGTTAGAAGCTGGAGCTGGACCGTTCACTAGTAGCGCTACTGGATTAGACCTTGTGTTTATGGACCCCCAATACATCTGAATTTAGACATTTGACACCCTCACGTTCAAGACTAAACAACAGGAAGTTTGCTGACTCCCAGCCCCACCCCCATCCCCTCCCACACACCCCTGAATCTATACCATCATAATCTGGGCGGCTCAATTTACGAATCAAGGATCCCCAACAATGGTAAAAGGACCTGCACTTGTATAGCCCCTTTCTAGTCTTACAACCACTCAAAGCCAATAACACCACTTGTCACATTCACACACTGGTGGCCGAGGTGAACATACAAGGTACCACCTGCTACAAACGAAGGTACAGCCATTGGGAGCAATTCGGGATTCAGTATCTTGTCCAAGAGTACTTCAACATGCAGACTGGAGGAGTTGGGGAACGGACTGTCAATCTTCCAATTAGTGGACTACCCGCTCCACCTCCTTAGCTACAGCTCCCCACAGAAGATGTGTTAGAGTCACTCTGGTTGGTTCGTCAAAAAGCCATTTAGGATTATTACAGACAGTAAGCTCTGGGGCAAACAGAAGTTTATGATATGTGGACCTTTTGTTCAGCAAGATAGTTTTTACCAATGAACACCACTTTTATGATTTTTGTAGAGTAAATGTAAGTGCCAAAAGTAAAAAAGCTAATGTTAGACTATCAAAGAACTACACCATGATCACATGCTTTCAATGTTGCCACCACAGCAAAGCTGTAAAGCCGTATTCGGCGCAATGCGGCATGATGATGTTCTGTAGTCTCATTTAGCCACTTGTTAGAAACCACCTGTTTTAGGACACCTAATAGCTTCAAAATTGAGGGGTGTTGTAATGTGTAGAACAAAACGTTAAAGTCTTTTAAGCTTGTGAAGACAAAGGAGTAGAAGCGCTGCTGGGTCTAAGTAGCAGTCACATACAGGTGCTCTTTGGACACTTAACGTGTACTGTGTTTATTCCATCTTGTGAAAAGTGTACTGTCAATCAAATAATATAAAATGCAAGTCTCCTTCAAGAACAATCCAAGGCACACTGTAGAGTCACATACGTAAGTGAAAACGAGGCATTAGGCTCTGAAATGACACGGTTAGGTTTAGAAAATGATCATGGTTTGGCGTTAATATTGGTTTCACATGGGACACAAACTCAAGTCTCCTGGGTCAAAGTCCTACTTGGCTTGTTCTGTCTGTTTGGTGTTCTGGCAAGAATATGAAGCAATTCAAACACATCCCCAGGGAAAAACTGCATTTCATAGACTAAGACATGAATCAGATCATCAAAAAAAGATAACTGATAAATGAAAATAGTCATATGTTGCAGCACTAACAGTAGGTTAAAATAGAACCAGGAAGTTGGTTTATCATCATCTTATTTCACTTTGAGGTTCAATGCTATAAAAGGTCAAAAATGATCTGTACATTAACTATAAAGTGGAAACTTTATGTTAACTTGATGCCCTGTACAGTAATTAACACACTCTAACCGCAGCCAGAGACACTTAAAACACTAATTAAAGGTGTTTAGCTTTTGATGATCCAGGTCTGAAGGAGCTCTGTTGTCAAAAGACTGAGATGGTGGATGATATAAGGAAGGACTGGCAAACACACGAACAAACACACACACGCGTTCACCCTCTAAGTCACCCCTCAGATATGTATAAATCTTGGCAAGAGTCTGCCTGTCACCCAGGCACCGTTCAAGAACCTTCAAGTATATTTATGGCGCCTCTCTGATTCTGGTGTTCCAGACGGCCCTGGTCCTTCTCTGATCTGACTAAGCAGGTCTGGAAGTTTCTGTCATCTCCTTGACACCTTCTCTCTGCATCTGAAGACGTCGGTTTGAGCAAACTGGTGTCACTAGTTGGTGCAAAAGTGAAAAGACATGCTGAAAGGGTGCAAGAACCAGCAAGCCTTATGGGCTTCTCTGACAACCCAATTTAACACCCTGACTGGTAAGAGCTGTATGTAGGTGTGTGTTTTTGTTTGTGTGAGTGGGTGGAGGTTGTGAGGTGGAGTGTTCTCAATATATTTGTAGAGATGACCTGTTTGTGCATGTGTGTGTGTGTGTGTGTGGTAGCCAGAGAAAAATGTTCCTCTTTTTGCGGCAAAAAGATCAAACACTTGAATTCTCTTTGTTGCACCTGTGGTTGAGAATTTTCGGGGGAATGTGTGCATGTTCGAGAATCACTAATTGATCCAGTTACCCGTGAAGAATATCAAACATGTCTCTGACACGCACATACATACACATTCACACGCGAGCAGGTATTTGTGCTGCCTTTGATCACTGAGGCAGCTCAGGAGTTTCATTTTAAGATGATGCTGTCTTGACAGCAAAAAGGTAAAATACGATGGCACCCTTTTGTGCCGTAGGCAGAGGGGGATAGAAGTTGCAAAAAACCTGTACTTTTACTACAGATTATATAATTACAATCCGTATCAAACATTTTCTAGCTTGGACTATTAAATTTATATTCCACATTATTTTAATTAGACTGCATTAGACTCATCTTGCATAAGACTAATAGATTGGTTAACAGTGCACGCAGGACCAAAACAAGTCAAAAACCTAATGACCTGTGCCAAACGCTTCAGCATGAATAAATAGAGCCCTGCTGAACACTAGAACATAAACAACATTAAAAGAGAAGGAGCTCACAAAAAGAAGAAAATACAAGAGCCTACACTTCCCACGATGCAGTTCAACAGCATAGACTCACCATGCTTGGTAAATGACTGTAATAGAAGCGGACGGTGATGTCAGACATCGGTTTGTGGAATCCTGTTTTGAAGCCTCAGGTTTGGCATTTTAGCCGTCGCCATATTGTTTTCTTTTGGGGGTTTTTTGGAGCTACAAGTGACCATATTTGGATGAGAGTGAGGAGCCGTGGAGGATTCACTTTGCTATACCTCGTGATAATGACAAAACTAGAAATACTTTAAGAAAGTTAGAGCTAGTTAAAGGCAAAAGTGAACAGTTACATTTTTAGCTTTCTTTTAAAAATATTTAGCGAGCTAGCTTCCTTGATATCTATAGGTAGTGCGTACAATAGCTTTGAGGCGTAACTGACAAATGCTACATCCCTGATCTTCTGGCTGTTGCTGTGAACCTCCAATAAACCAGCAGCAGATGATCGCAGTGTTGGAGGCAAACAGTTAACAAGGGAGTTAGCAACGTAAAGTGACGAGTAGTGATTACTCTAGATTACTCGGCGGTAACACGTTAAGTAACGCATTTTAAGTAACGCGTTACCGGCGAGTAATCTAATGCGTTAATATCTCCAAACCAGTAATGAGATAAAACTGACTTATCCACGTGATTGTGCGTTACTATTGCAGTACTATGCCACCTCATAACGTAGACAGAATGCAGGTTTTTTTTGGTCATTTTCGATAGTAAAATATATTTATTTGCTGTTTTCTTCTGTCTCGGGGAGTGACGTCACGTGTGCGACTGCGACAGCTCACGCAGGCATCACGACAACGAGCTTGTCGATAGCGACAGAGCTCACGTTTAACACGCGACCCCAAACCAAACGTAAACAACCAGAGCAATGGAGCAAGATGAGAGGTAAGCGTTTTCTAGCTGGAAATACCGGCATTATTTTGAGTTTGTTTCAGTTAAGGACGACAAGAATATTAATGTTCCTTGTACACTCTGTGCTGGCAACAAAATGCTATCCTGCCTCAAAAACACAACGTCCAATTTGAAGAAACATTTGTAATCGTGGTACAGCACAGTCAAGCTCACAGAGAAAGTACCTCAGAGAGCTGCGAGCAAAGCCTCGGCCTCGACTTCTGCAGAGATCACCCACCCACCAAACAACAAAAGCTGGACTTTAGTGCTGCAAAACCACAGCCAGTGAGTGAGGGAGAGTTGAAGAGGCTGGACGGGCGGTATGTTGTCGAGGAAATGCTGCCGCTGAACACTGTGCGTATAAGTAAAACCGGTTGTCATTTTTATGTTGAGGCGGTGGTGCCAGCAGCCGTAAGTGACTAATTAAGTAACTAGTAATCTAACCTAGTTACTTATAAAAAAAGTAATCATTACAGTGACTAGATTATTTTTTAAATGAGTAATCAGTAATCATTAATCAGATTACTTTATCAAAGTAACTGTGGCAACACTGGTGACGAGCAGTCGTAAACGACAAACAGAAAATCAAACATGCTACACTTTCTGTTGGAACGTCGTGAGGCGTCCCAGACGTGGCGTCGGTTGTCATTTACCATGACACACTACATGAGATCAAATGATGGATTATCACGTACGACGCTCATTGTCGCCCCCGATCCATGCATGCAGACACCGTACGTCACTGTGTCGGGCTGGATTTGGACTGATATCGTGTAGTGTGTACCCGGCATAACACTTTTTGCATTTCTCATATGTGCACATGTAAATACATATTCTTCTCTCTCAGAACAATCTCCTGATTCAACTGATTTTGGTATCTGCAATCACTAAATTTCTGTTATCGTGGCATGTCTACCAATGACATCACTTGGGTTCATTTTTTTCAGACTTGACACCCTTCTCCAGAGCTACAGAGGGCATTACATTAACTGTTTTCACATGCTAAGAGGTTCCCCCAAGACTAGATAACTGAATTTACACATTTTCAGTTGCAGAATAGTAATAAACCTCACTCTTTCTCATTTCCAATGATTCATATGACTCCACAGTATTTATCTAACCACCTGCTTCTGCCCCCCGCCTCTCTGAAACTATACATCCTTTATCACATACAGTGAATTTAGAAAAGATTCCAGCAAAGCACATAATGCTATTCTGCACTATTAATCTACTTTCCTAATAAAATAAAGCAAAGACAGGCCATCTGCCAAAGTGAGCTAGTTAGCATCACTCACTGGTCTCTGTACAAAGATACAGACATTGATCTGTTTCCTACAGAATCCATCAATAAGCCTGTTAGGATGCACATTAACACACATTTGCATGTTACAAGGTGACAAAGAAATATTCCTGTTTTAAAAAAACCCCGTCAATAACATCTGTACGTTTCATTGACTTCTCATACGTCTTTCCCCCTCTCGCTTCTCTTTCCATTAATATTTTATTCCCCCCAATCAAATGCTCGCCGCTCTTTCAAAGTTCATAACAAGTGCATTGGATTTCTTTAACTGACCGTGACGTACACATTAGTTTTCTTTGCCTCACTGAGCCAGGTTTGCTTTCTCTCCATCTGCTGATGTAGCCAGGAGATATTTGGAAACACGTCTACAGTTTGGATTCAAAGGCTAAAAGATCATCAGCTGTTTAAATTGCCATTTAATGACCAATCGCTTCTGCTTGGCACAGAAATATGACGAAAGGCCAGTTTAAAGGCAGCTGAGAACGCTGTCATTTTCCTGTCTGGAGCAGGTTATAAAATGGGTTTTGCTCCTCTGAAAACTGTCTTTCTGTCTGCACTCAGTTTGATTGAATTTGGCATTCAAAGATGATTTTAACAGTTAATTATATTTTACTGTGCACAATTGTATTCTTTAGCTATCTGTAGAGGAAAACAGACATTTCCTAAAATGAGTCCGATTCTAGAAAATGGTTATGGCTTATCGAGCTCCAGTTAATTGTAATTAATTAATTGAAGAAGCGAAGCATGTTGCCGCTGGATGCTCAGGGGTGACATTCAGATTCAGTGTCATGTACATTAAACCAAGGAAAAATGGTGACAGAGTAGCTGTGGTGTCCTTTTCAGAGGGAAAAGCCAGCAATAGCGTATGTATCGATAGGCTGAGTGGGCAGATGTCAATAACCATTATGTTTGTGTGTGTGTGTGTGTATGTGTGTGTGTGTGTGTGTGTGTGCATGGCTATTAGAGAAGAAGTATTGGATTCCACTCACGGTAGCTGGCCTCAATGGAAGCGTACCAGCTAATGAGCCTCAATATGCGCCGACTGCTACTTTACAGTCTGCTCCCTCCTTTTGTCTGTGTGTCTTTGTCTCTCACACCTTTTGCGATTGTAATAAATAGCTGTTATCACAGTTTCAGTTAATCATCGCACCTTTAAACAGTTATTTCTCCCTGTAACTCACTGGGTAAATGGTGCGAAATCGATAAAGACTCTTAGACCGACCTCAAGTATTGATGAAACTACTGGAGGCATAGACCACTTTACCTCACAAACAAAAGTTCAGCTTTTCTTTCACAGTGCTCAAATTCAAAACCTCTGGATAGAAATACACTACAGATACAAAATTCTCTATTAGAAATGTGTCCAGAGTGTTTTCTGATCTGAATCAGTTCAAGCTGTACTTAAACAGCATCTGATGAAGTTCAATTAGCTTTAAAACAAATGCACATTAACAAAATTATATAGGCTAGTACAATGCTAAGAATAAAGTTGGATTTATACTTGTGTATCAGCTCTATGAAGAGCCTACGCACAAGGCCTATGCCGTTGCGAACATTTATACTTGTTCAGTGGTGTGTCTGTGTCACTTTGCAGTTACACCTCCAAAACGTCAGGGTTTCTGTGATGTGCTGCAAAGATTAGTTGATTCAAAACACACATTAAACACACATTAAACATGGCTTAATAGAGACAATTTCAAACACAAGTACACAAATCAGCTTCACTATAACTCGCAGCATTCACAGACAAACACTTGTCTTTATCTGAACACATTTTCCCCACAAATACAACATGCTAATGTTTTTAGCACAAGCCTATGGCATTTTACATTGTATAAATTAGCCTAGTGGCTAGCAGACTTTTCCTCAACTCATATGAAGCCAGGGACAACAGCAACATTTAACAAAGGTAACGTTACAAAATTCGGCTCCATTGCAACTCACAAGGTTCACTGACAAAACAACTGTCTTGTACTAAACACGTTTTCCAAACAAATATAACATGCTAACGTTATTAGCACAAGCCTATGCATTTTACATTGTATAAATTAGCCTAGCAAGGAGTGGAGATTTTCTCTGCTCATATGAAGCCAGGATAAATCACACACATAGGACTTAAAATGCTATTTTGTGGAGGCTTTATTGTCTTCACAATTTATTGTTTCTTATCTGTGAAATTAAAGTAAACAAAAGCTTTGTTTCCACTGAGGGAAATGTCAGCTTACACAAACAGACAGGAGGTCTGAGTCACCGAAATGTGTTGTTATATTTCTGGGGAGGTGTGCGTCAAGCTACGGCGTAAGTACAATTAGACGCTATTGTATGAATCCTGCTTAACAGAGCAAGCTGATAACCACCTTTGTAGTACCTGCTATCTCTGTTTGGGGTTTAGGGTTTGTCAAGCCAGCTCGGGCAAAGAGAGCCCGGCTCTGTTGATTTGCTTTATTGGCCTCAGACTACAATGGTGACAAAAATGGTGGTGACAAAAACATACAAAGCCACTAAAAAATTTTCAAGACATCCCACTGCGCTGCCCTTACAACAATTTGCTCTTTAACAGATACTGCGTTGGCTTACCCTTTAAAATAATCCTGCCATCCTTGTTATGTTCACCATCCCATCTGATTTCAACAGGAGTTACATCACATTAAAGAGGTCTATGACCAAAACCACACGCACAGTGGACCTACCAAACTGCCTAATGCATCTCAGGTCACAGACATTACAGTCTCATACACATAATTATACATACACATACAGCATTGCGTGATCGCAGGGCTAAATAAACAGTGGAGATTTGCATGACTAAAAATACCTCAGGGAAACCTGTCGTGTTCATGTGCGTGTTTCTCTGTATGATCACTCATGCATGTATACAGGTCTTATGAGCACGTGCAGCGGATCACACAGACAGAGAGACCCATTTACCTTGTCATAGTGATGATAACCAGCACACACACACACACACACACACACAGTTGGTGTTCATTTTGATGATGGAGGAGGGGATGGTTGAGGAGGTTAGGGTTAGAGAGAAAATTAAGGAAAATAGAGAGATTGGTGAATGAGACAGAAATTGGAAAGAAAGATCCGACAAATTTTAATTTGTTTAATCATAATCTACATTTTAAGTCCAAATAAAAAACTCAACCTACACCTAAATAAACTTTTTGAAATAGGGAGATGACCAGAAGAAAGGTATGGGCCAGAAAATAAAAAAGAGAAAATAGTTCTTTTGAAACTCCGTGGGAGGTCGAAGAAGGAAAATAAAATCTGCGGCTCAGTGTCACACCTCCTCCCTCCTCATCGCATGCCACCAGCGCAGCCTGCTAGTCCGCTACAGCACATTACACATTGAATGAAAGAGAGAAAGATACACAGCGGGGGACGTCCATATGGCAAATAGAGGGACAGATATATAAACACAGGCAGAGTGAGACGGAGAAAGTGCTGTCATCTGCAAAAACAGACACACATACACGCTCACTAAAGTGGGTGAGGAGGAGGGGTGGGTGGATGGCTCTACGCTCTGTCGGTCTGAGAGGCTGCAGCTATCTCTACAGCAACATGCCGGGGTGAAAGGTCAGATTTGTTCCCCTCGACTGATTCTCTAAGCAGAGCTCATCACCTGCTATCAGACATACCTCCCCTCCTCTGTAACATCTCTCTCAGCGGAACACTGTAGTGGCATGAATGATAAACTGTGACAAAATGAGCCAGAAAATATTCAAATACCAGAACAGCGTGTAGTGATTTACGTCTTCAAGTGAGCGTTCCTATCTTTTGGTTTATTTCTTATGACAGTGGTTTTCCTCGAGTGTCTGTTTTTTCTTCTTTTGATCTTTTCAGCAGCTTCTGCCATGTATGCTGTCAGACTCTCTCTGCTTCTGCTCTTTTCCTTTCTATTTCCATTTCCTTCCAGTTTATTTCTGTTCCTACTCCTTTTGCATCAACCTTATCTTCCCTGCCTACACTCTGTCAACAGGTACATTTCCTTCCAATTTTTGTGCATGTGTGTTCTGATACAATTTTTAAGTTGTCAGAAAAGCTAGAATTACTGCCTTGCAGTTGTATGCTTCCACGGACCAGTCAAGTAGCAGTAGCAGTATACATTCATGTCTGCTCAGACTCACATGTAGCCATGACAGTTGACAATGCTTCAAATATGGATGTTGCTACAAGGAAGCCATAAATTGGATTCTTCAAACACATCTTCAACCTGGCAGCACAGAATATTTATACAATTAGGACAGTTTAGTACAACCTTGAATAATGACCACAAACATTATGATTTCACAATGAAATTGACTTTTGACCTTTTGGATATAAAATGTCACCGCTTGACAATGAAATTAGTTATGGTCAAAATCATGTTTTGTGAGGTCATACTGACCTTAACTTTTGATTGCCAAAATAAAATCACTTTATCCTTGAGTTTGTGCCAACTTTGAAGAAATTCCCTCAATGCGTTCTTAAGATACTGGATTCACAAGAGTGAGATGGACATGTGGTCACAGTGAC
Organism: Epinephelus moara; assembly: GCF_006386435.1. Taxonomy (NCBI): domain Eukaryota; kingdom Metazoa; phylum Chordata; class Actinopteri; order Perciformes; family Serranidae; genus Epinephelus; species Epinephelus moara. The sequence goes on from NC_065522.1 coordinate 16,510,158, forward strand.
CTTGACCTTTGACTAACGAAATCTGATCAGCTCATAGCTGAGTCCATGTGGACATCTGTGCCAAATTTAAAGAAACTCCCTCAAGGTGTTCTTGAGATATTGGGTTCACAAGAATTAGATAGACACATGGCCACAGTGACCTTGACTTTTGACAACCAAATTCTAATCACTTCATCCTTGAGGTCAAGTGAACGTTTGTGCCAAATTTGAAGGAATTCCCACCAGTCATTCTTAAGATATTGGGCTCACAAGAATGTAATAGACACATGGTTACAATGACCTTGACCTTTGTCTACCAAAATCTAACCAGGTCATTGCTGAGTCCATGTGGACATTTGTGCAAAATTTAAAGAAACTCCCTCAATGCGTGCTTGAGATATTGGGTTCACAAGAATGAGATGCACATGTGGTCATAGTGACCTTGACCTTTGACTACAAAAATGTAATCAGTTCATAGCAAAGTCCACATGGACGTTTGTGCCAAATTTTAAGAAATCCCCTCAAGGCATTCTTATTATTGGGTTCACAAAAATTAGACAGAAATGTGGTCACACTGACCTTAACCTTTGATTGCCAAAATCCAATCACTTTATCCTTGAGTCCAAGAGGACATTTGTGCCAAATTTGAAAAATTCCCTCAAGGCAATCTTGAGCAATCATGTTCACAAGACTGACAAGTTGAAAACTGATACCTCTGGCCACCTCTGTCGCCGACACACAGCCAAAACAAAACTGAGATAAAAGTCTGTCTATAATTTTCTGTAATTTTTCAACATTAAAGCATCTTTTCACCACACGTCATAACAGCTGCATGGAAACTCCAGTTTCCACTACCTTCACTCTTACACTTTAACCTCTTTTATGCGTATTTTCCATCCATCTCCATCTCTGCTTTCATCATCTTCTATTTCCCGAGCTGCTTCCCTGAGCTTCACATCCAAACCTCTCCACTTCCCTCCTCTTCTTCGCCTCTCTCGTCTACCCTCTGATCTTCTCCAATTCTTCCCCTCTCATGCATTCAGTTCACGCTCCATGCTCCTTCTCCCTGCTACTGTCCATCATTTATTCCTTCATTGACTTCTGAATCTTTCTCCTCATTATTTCCAACCCTAACCCTACCTTTTTCTACACTAATCTTTCTTTCTCCAGCAGCTGGTCAGCTCTGGTGAAGCTGAAGCATCTGTTGCAGCTGGACTGAAAGATACTGATGGAGGATTTGAAGCTCTTTTACATGAGGGAGAACAAATGTTGCATCAAACAGAAGGGTAAAAATGCAACGTATTCTCATAAAACGGTTTATATGATATCTAACAAATCAGCATCCCATGAATAACATTATTCACTTAATTGAAGTTATGTATTTTAAGTAAAGTTACTTTGGTTAGGTTTAGATAAAGAAACATGGTTGGACATCTTTAGGTTGACCCCCGTCTCACTCCGAAATTGTCAAAATCCTGTTCGTGGGCAGTGACTTGCGGCGTCAGATGTCCTTTAAAGCCAGCAAGTCAATGACCAAACGTTGATATGTGACAACTCAGACTTAGAATGTGGTGTTTAGGTTTAGGCAAGTGAAGTTACATAGGTTAGGTTTAGGTAAATAATGTTGCTTTGGTTAGGTTTAGGAAAAGAAACATGGTGATGCTGAACCTTGAAATAAGTCTAAGATCACCTGGTTTCAAATGGGACACAGGCACCAGTCTCCTGGTCCTGGTCCTGTGTTTGTTTGACCCATCCATCACCTTAACCTGTCTCGTTACACGGAAGTTTGGTCTTTGAACTACCTCCTTCATTTGTCCTGTCAACGCATTGGTCACGTGATAGCAGCCTGGTATACACACAAATTACAGACTCATTATTACAATGGTTACATACGAATTGTGGTGCATGACTTTTCTTAGGTATATGTAAGATACATGAATGTATGAGCCTGAAAAATCTTGATGAACTAAATCTTACACTCAAAACTACAAGTATTTTTAAGCTCATTTCAGAGTCCCACTAAAAATAGCACAATTAAGTATGAATTTCAAACACTGAGTTGAAACATGACTGTCAGGTTCTAATTTCCATCAGTGGGTGGATGGCAGCTGCTGACAATCTGCAGGGGACAGGGACCTCTAACCTGTTTTTAATTCTTCACAGCGGGATGAGTTTCACCAGATCAGTGCAGAAGTCATTCATCTCACTGTTCGCAATCAATCATCGCAGACTGGAAGTGTCGGACGCATGAATGCATACTGTACCTGGCAAGTTATACTCAACGGTTCAGCGCTCGCAAACAAGCAGCGCTTGTGCTTTGTGCTAGTCGAGCATCTGTGCAGGTACACCGACAATGTATGGACGGTCCATGAGTACTGCTGCCCAGTCTCATGCTGTCTAGGCCCTAACAGGCACTCTACCAGCTGTGTGAACAACTTGGCATGGACTCAAGCAGAGATGTTGGAGCTCTTCAGCGAAGTCAGCAGGTCTAATAGTAATACGTTGGCAGGAACCCTACGCACTTTACTCTTGACAAGCACATTTTGAACATTATTTGTTTTTATGACTGCTCTTGAGACATTTCTGTAAAACAGCCCAGTCTTCCCTGGAATTATTCTCTTAATGGATGATTGTGAAGGATGTGAGCATAATGTAATGTTCACTGCAAAAGCAGGAAGTAGTGATGCATTTTACTGTCCTGGCAAGGAAGGGTGTGCAGGATGGTTTGGTGGATGGGCATTCAATTCATCAAACATTAATGCCAGAGATCAGAGTCTGTGTCCGAAGTCAGACCAACAATTGGTGTTGTTTTGTTTAAACCATGGCCACCAACTTTTTGCATTTGTGTGTATAAATATTGTATGTAGCCACCATGGCATCAGTCATTAACTTGTGGACTTTTGAAACCCTAAGTTTGGAATTTTGGCCATCGACACCTTGGATTTTGGAGAGCTAAAAATACAATAAATTGGTTGAAAACTGGGTCATTAGATAACTATCTGTAGTGCAAACATCCCATTCACTTAAAGCTCCATTAAACAGTGTATATTTTATAATGCAAAGGAGCACTGGATGATAATTTGTTTAAACTGATTTAATCATTTTTCAGTTAAAATAGCCAAACTACAGAAATGCAGTCGAAATGTAATTCTTACATCAGTTTCTGTAGAGCTATAAAGCTGTAGATAAATCCTTCTTAACTTGGTTTTTATACAAACTTAACGTTCTAATAGAAATTTCACCTCAAGCTGATTACTCCCCTTGGAGAGAGTATTGATGAACACATAAACATACTTCCTGATGAAGTCCTCCTCCGTGTCTGTATTGTGCATCAGTACAGAAGACAGTCGTAATCACCGCAGAGATTCCTGCATTCATCTTGCACTGCTGACACTTTTTTGTTGTTGGAAACGAAGCCAAAAGAGCAAAAGTAATTAAGAAACTGTGCGGTGCCAAGCGGGCCTCAGCTGCTGATTTGCATTTTGTTTATGCAGAAAAGACGGCGGAGGAAAAACAATGTGCACCTTCATGTCTCTGCGGGGAGTGAGAGTCACCTCCCATGAAGAGAGAACATCTTTTATTAGACAGCGAGGAGGTAATGCGTTTGGTGTGTACAGAGCTCAGGAACATGTTATCCCGAGAGATGTATGGGGAGAGGTCAGAGGGCACAGCAGCAGCTGCTAAACTGATGCTTTCAATATTGTGTAAGGTCACGTTTGCATGTTGGGAGAGCAGGGAGAACAAGAGTCGGTGGTCGGTCAGTAAACATGGCCAGGTAAACAAGACTCATGCCTGATCCTTCACCACTGAGTGATATGTTCAGTAAACAGTGGTGGAAGAAGAACTCAGATCCTTTACTTCGGTAAAAGGAGATATACAGCAGTGTAAATATACTCCATTACAGGTCCACATCCTGAATTCAAATTGTTGCTTCAGTAGAAGTGCAGAAGTATTATCAACAAAATGTACTTCAAGAGCAGCTCCATTACTTGTTGTTGCTGTTGTTGTTGAGGTTTTCTCTGTTCTGTTCCCAGGGGGGTCTTTGCTGCTGCTCCCCCTGCCTAAGGCTTTCCATGTAGGCGCATGGAAGGGCAGGGAGGTTTGCTCCGAACTAATGCTATACTCAATTTATTGGACGATCCTCTACTTGATCTGGTAATGGCAACCATCTTGTAATGAGCTAGCTTAGCATAGCGTGCCTCCCGGTGTGTCTCAGTGGAGGAGAATGTTATGGTCTGGGAGCTCAATCTCACTCCGAAGTTGACAAAATCCCGCGCTTGGGCAGAAACCAACCAAAAAAGGCATCCTTTAACGTCGGCATGATACGTTGTCAGTTGCCATTATAGTTTAACGACGCCTGGCAGCATCAGTGGGAAACATGGCAGGACAAGGATGGAAGTTAAGGCAGCAAATGTCCTAGTGGGGCCAGCGGGAGGGGTGGTGCATGGGTCCAACAAACACCGACTTTCAGCCAAGAGAGAGGGGTTCGCATCCCATGAAACTCTAAAGCAAAACCCTATTCTTTTTTCCGAAACCCAACCATGTATGTTTGTTGTTGATGGAAAAAAAAACCTCAATTTGCAGTGTTGTACCGACGTAGTGCGTTTATTTTGAAAGAGACTGTATGTAAACGTTAAATTTCCTGTGAAAACAGATATGTATCTTGAAAGACGAGAACTTGATAGTGTCCCAGAACGTCAACAACCAACAAACCCAGGGTACCTTGCACGCCATATGTAGACGTGGAAAGTCCTTGACCAAAACGTCAATATGTGACGAGGTCGTAGTGAGAATGTGTTGGGTCTGGGGTGGAAGAGCCTATGTGGTGTGTGCTGCCTTGTTGACCGCAGGCTGTACATATTTTTTCCAAATGTAGTAGCATTAGTTCAACATATTGTTCGGCTTGTAATTGGTACAAAACCAAAAGCCTGGTACAGAATGGTTCGACACAAATACGTGTATTGTTACACCCCTTTTTTTATTTGTAAAAAGTAATTATAAGTGTAAAATAAATGTAGAGCAGTAAAAATATACAATATTTCCCTTTGAAATGAATCGGAGTGAAAGTATAAAGTAGCATGAAATGGAAATACTCAAGTAAAGTACAAGTATGTCAAAACTGTACGAGAGTAAATGTGCTTACTTAAATTCCACCACTGTCATATTGTTCCAAACCACCATTGTTAATAAATCACTAGTTGTGACACTTTTTTGATACTGAAAACATTGATTTTCAATAATTTCTTCAAAGGGCGTTCCACAACTTAAATTCCACTCAATACTTCCATCAACTCTTTTGTCCCTCCCATCAGTCTCCTTCATCTCTCCCCCATCCGTCATCACCTCCTCTCCCTTCTCCACCTCGTCATCGCTCAATTTATCTCTCCACCCGTCCGCACCTCCATCACTTGAGCCGTTCATTCCCTCCCTCGTTCATTCACTCCACTTTGAATCATAGCTTCATTGTTATTCCCTCCCCGCGCTCATCCTTCATTTGCCGCGTCCCTCCTCGATCAGTCGTTTCTCGGCCCAGCTGTCGTTACTCACTTCATTCATGAGCTTTATGTCGTCTCGCTCCCTCGTTCTGTCTCTGCTCCCTCCGCTCTCACTGTCACGCTATTGTTTTGTTTTTCCATCACCAGCAGAATTAGAGTCACTTTGCTCACAGAGGACAATAAATGAAAAGGAATTTGTCTTGGTGGCATAATGACAAAATATAAGGTGGAACATTTGATGTATTCAGTGAAGGCCAATGAGGAAAGGACACAGTGGACAGCAGGCTGCTATTTACACCATCCATCTCTCACTCTGTCATCCTCTGTCCATCCATTTGCATCATTAATTCCTCTTTCTCTACAAACCTTCAGCTGTCTCTGTATCTCTCACGTCTCACGTGTTCGCCTCTCCCTTTCTTTAATTTGTCATTTTTATTTGCTGCCTTCAATTCATCCGATTATTCTGCCATTCCCTCTTACGCTCCTCTAAAAGTAATCACTCACATTGTTGACTTTATTTTCCCATACTCTTTCCATTTAAAGCCCCAGTTTGATATTTGCTAAGCCCTACAGAATGTGCTCTCCAGCACAGTGCTTCAGTCTAGGGAACTGGCCGTTTTGTTCATTAATAATTCTGACAATATGACTGGTTTGCTCCTTGCAGATTAACATCCATTTGCTTATGTAGCTCGCTGCTGCACTGGCTACACTTCAGGCTTTGATCATAAGAACATCTATGCAACATATAAGCAGATTCAAGCAGGGGAAGCTGGGGAGGAAGTCTGCATATCTCATGAAAGGAAAAAGCAACATCAGACATGCCAGCCTGATGGAGACTAAGCATATGTTGTTAAAATGTCTTAGGTGTGGGAAATGGTGATGTTATCATGTGGTCCGAACCAGAGCATGTGAGCGGAGCGGGTGAAAATTTCCGCTCCTCGTTCACAGACCTGTCACTTTGCGCCGCTCGTCCGCTCCGCTTGGTTCTACCCTAACCTGTGATCTTCTATTCACAAATAAAACGGGGTCTGCCCATTTTTCCAACAGCCCATTGGTCCGACATCCCATTGTTCCGACCATATTAAACCCATTGTTCCTAAGTCCCTTTGTTCTGAAATCATCATGATGCCCTGTGGTTAAGGTCTGGTTAGGTTTAGGCACAAAAACCACTTGGTTAGGGTTAGGAAAAGATCATGGTGTGGGTTAAAATGAAAAAGAAAGTGGCAAACACATAAGCTGTGAGCCTGCTTCGCCTCAAGCCTTTCCCAGCTGACCCAGAGCCGGTCGCTGCGCACCATCAAGGCAGAAATACGCCCGCCGGGAGCCGTTAAGCACCGCGGAGAGCTCCCCACAAAACCCCAACCCCAGAGTTAATAACAGGAGGTTATGGTGTTTCATTCTCTCCTCTCTATGGCACTTGTATCTCGACCAGTAGCCTACTTTTGTTGCGTTGCTGATCCTCTATGGTACACAAATACAATAATAATCACATATCGGAACAACGGGACGTCGGACTAATGAGAGGTCGGAACAATGCTACGGCACCAATAAAACATGAGCTTGGTAGATTCTCCGGGGAAGCCCTTTCCCCGCAGTTAGGGACCGTTCTACACGGTACCGCTGGCAGGGTGGAAATAAGTCGTGTAGAGGAGACGGACAGGTTAAGCGGCCGACCATCAAATTCTACTGCAGAGACTGGATCACTTAATTGGCCTAAAAGGTTCTGCACTGAGCTGGTTTAAATCTTATTTATCTGATCGTTTTCAGTTTGTTCACGTTCATAATGAATCGTCCTTACGTACCAAAGTTTGTTTTGGAATTCCGCAAGGT
>NC_065522.1:16518629-16518730 GCF_006386435.1 Epinephelus moara
TACCGTTTTTTTTCCCCGTTAAAGGGTTTTTTTTGGGGAGTTTTTCCTTATCCGCTGCGAGGGTCATAAGGACAGGGGGATGTCGTATGCTGTAAAGCCCT
>NC_065522.1:16518809-16563063 GCF_006386435.1 Epinephelus moara
TTTTCCCCGTTAAAGGGTTTTTTTTGGGGAGTTTTTCCTTATCCGCTGCGAGGGTCATAAGGACAGAGGGATGTCGTATGCTGTAAAGCCCTGTGAGGCAAATTGTGATTTGTGATATTGGGCTTTATAAATAAAATTGATTGATTGATTGATTGACCTCCGAAGCCCTCTCGCCTCTCCCCGCAGTTAGGGACTGTTCTCCAAGGTACCGCTGCTTCTCTTCTCAGTTTCTTTTCTGAAGTACACAGTAAACTCCATAGTTTTGAAGGAAACTAGTGTGGGTGTGCGCAGGTGCAAAGATGCATTCTGCGTGGGGCATGAGCGACCGGAGCAAAATTGGAGCGGGAGATAAGGCTCCGCTCCACCTTTTAAAAAAATAGCCGCTCCTCGCTCAACACAAAATCCTCCTGCTCCCCGCTCCGCTCCGCTCACATGCTCTGGTCCGATCATCAAAACGAGAGCGCGGCTGACTAAATGTGAGTTGCTCATTCATGATAATGTTGGCTTTTCTTGAACCATGAATAAGATCTGTAATGTTAGATGAAAAAAAGATCAATACCACTCTCATATCTGTCTGTTGACTACAAGACTACAGTAGCAAGTTAGCTTAGCTTAGCTTAGCGTAAAGACTGGAAAAGGGAGGGCAACAGCTAGCATGGCTCTGTTTGTAAGTAATAGACTTGTCCTACCAGCACACCTTAAGCTTTTTACTTCTACAAACCTAGACTGTATATTACGATGGACGACACATCCTCACTTACCCTACTGCAGTGGTCAAGGCACACCAAAGGGCAAGCTAAAATCTCAAGGCACACCTGTATTTATATCTGTGCACAATAGTCTCTATAATGTGTGTTATCACTCTTATCACAACACAAATGTTTGTTTTTATTTACTGATATCAAATAACAACTGAAAACTCATGGATTGCTCATGAAAATATTTATAACAAAATGATTGAAGAATTTATTCTAGACATTTTAAAATTACATTAAAGCACCAATAACACATCCATTTAAACAGGAAATAAAGTTAAGATAATGTGATGTGTCACACATTTATGATTCCCTCACGCGAACAGTGACGAATAGCTTCCCCGTGAACGTTTTTTACATGAAATTAAACTAAATTAAATAACATTTTTTAGGTCAAGTTTGCCTCTTTATTTGGAAATGTGTGCCACAACATACTGATACGGTCAGTTAAAAATTAATTCATAACTTTTTGTATAGGTCCAGTTAAATATTGCAACAATAATGTGACTTTATCACAAAAGCCCACGGCACACCTGGATATGCGTGTGCTGTGGAACACCATTTCAGAACCACTGCCCTACTGTACAGAATTGAAGCTAATCTTGCTATGGTGACGTCATTTGGAGCCAGAGTCTTCACAGTATCAATCTTTTTTTTCCCTGCCCATACACCCGTCCCACCAATTGCAAGCAGCGCCACTGAACACGAGCCCACCGATTGGCTCACACAGTTGTCAATCATGTTGTAAAATCCCCATTTTATGGCATCAAATAGCCAATTAAAACCAACTTAGAAGAAAAATGAACACTTGAACAAACAGCAGTGTGATTAAAACTATCTTAAATAACAGAAACCATCTTTAGAAAAAAACGTCTTTAATGTGTACCTTAAGTTTTTTGTTTGACCCATGTGCTATCCACTAATGTGTAGGGGACTGGCTTTATGACCTTTACTGCAGCCAGCCACAGGGAAGCGATCAAGATGTTTCCGTTTCACTCTTGAGGAGCTGTCATCTACCATGAAATGAATCCGCACTTTAAGCTAGGCTAAGCTAACTGCGTGTTAACTGTAGTCTTATATTTAATGCACAGATTTGAGAGTGGTATCAATCTTTTTGTCTAACACTCAGTAAGACAGATAAAAACTGTAGCCTATTTCCCAAAATATCGAGCTATTCCTTAAAGTTTCTGTAAGTGATGCAGCAAGATTAGCACTACATGCTAACTCACGCAATTCTTTTTTTTACAGGCAGTTCACACAAAGTAGAAATGAAAAATGTTTCACTTAAGTGGAAAAGGATTTTTCTAATTTAAAAGGCAGTGTTTAAAAAAGCAAAAATTTCAAGCTGTCATTCAAGTAGGTCGAGAATTACCATCTTATGTTATCAAAAAGTGAAAAATGGACACACAAACAAGTGCTTCACACACATGAAAACAGAAAGGGCTGATGCTAGAATGGATGGCCAGGAGGGACGGGGGAGGGACGCTCTGCTGTGACTGGCTGTTATGTCATCAGTTGTCCATGCTTGCACAAGGCAATGCAAGAGCATCTTGATTTTGACCACAGCCACCACAAAGCTTTTACTGCCATCATTTCAGGTAGTATAACTTATCACAAACCATCTAAAAAAAAACTCTTAATATATGTTTTGTTTGTAATAATCTGGAGGCTGTACTGGGGCTGGAGAGGCAGTCATAGCGGGTAAAGCAGAGCCAAGGCCTGCAGAGCATGTTGGACGCTCCACATCCAGGGGCGTGTGGACACTGGAGGACAGCCGACAGTGGGCACTCAGCCGTGGGAACAGTCCCCACAGGATTCCCGCCCTTCCTCTGGTTCTCCAACATGCTCTGTGGGCCCTTGCTCTCCTCTCCTCTCACCCGCTATGGCCGCCTCTCCAGCCCCCAGTGAAGCTGTCCAGCACGCTCTGCGGGGCCTGGCTTGACTCGCAGCCGGCTGGCTGTATGCCATACCCTTTAAGCAGCCTCCAGCAAGCCCTACTGACCCAGGCTGTGCTGTGCTCCTCTGCTGGAGAACCACAGGGAGGACAGCAGGGAGTTGCCCACGGCTGAGGGCCCTCTGATGGGTTTTGGCACGAGGAGCTGTGGACTTTGTACTTTATTATTCCTGGGGATTTTGTGCCCCTGCTCTCTGATTGATTGTTCGTTATGATTGAATGAACAATGTTGCACAGTCTAGCCGATACTGTCAGGTCCCTCCCCCTGTCCCTCTGGACTATCCATTCTAGCACGAGCCATCTTCAAGTAAAGCATATGTTAAAGGAAAAGAGACCCAACACTGGCACATTATGTCACAAAGGGCAACAAATGGAAGTAAATACTAAAGACTATTAACTCAAACACTAATACTCCTGCAAAGCTGGTCATATCACAGAGACTGACAATTAGCATATGGCAGCTATATGGCACAAAACCTAATCTGAGCATGCTGCTTGTCACAGTGATTTGATTACTTCTCTTTTTAAATTAACTGTCATTTTGTCCTCTGCAATGCTCGGGAGTTACTGAAGTGCCCTTCAACAAATCACTGACCTCTCCATCGTGTATTCGGGTGCTGCCCTACAGCTCGCTTTGACTCATCCAGAGGCAGAGATTTGTTTGTGCTGAACACAAATGTGAAAAGCCGGGATCCAATTACCTCGTGTAAAATTGCTAATAAAGTTATCTGCCTCTACAGTGTGAAGGTGGGCGGTGTAGGAACGTGGGGACAAACAACAGATAACGCTAATCCTTCAAAACAAACCAGAGTGCAGAAGTGAAACAAATGTGGGTATGAGCATGCACGATAAGAGATTGAGAATGTAAATCCATGTATTTGCTGCTCATCATGTCAAATTCAATGTTTTTGTTTTAATACCTGATTCTTTTTCAATTTGGACTGCTGTGGATAACATCAATACAGAAGGAGCACTATCAGAGGTGTCCTTGTGCCAGTTGGTGTATGAGTGAGCGTGGGTGTGTGCACACTGTAGGACAGAGCTTGCTGTACTGAAGTGTATCAAAGACGTCCTTGTGCTGAGAACTCAAGTTAGAGAGGAACACCCAGGGTGGAGAGACAGCTAGAAGACATGCAGGTGAAGCGAGACAAACCAAGAAGCAGGCAGTGACGAGAGACTGTCCACTGCGGCTCTTAGATGAAAGGATCGCTAGAAAAAATCTAAATGAAATACAGGAGATGACTTTGAAGTGATGCCGACCTGTCCAAGACACTAATGTAACGTCATTTATTATCACAATGTTCACTTTTATCGCAATTTTCTGCAACCATGTCTGGCGGTATCAAAGCGTTCCCCTGCTGGGCAAATATCTGAGGAGATCAAAGGAGAACAGGTGAAAAAGAGGTAAAGAGAAAAGAAGAGACTCGTATAAAGGACATGCTCACATTAAGTCACTATGACAAATGATGCTCTTTGTTCGTATTACCTAGGATAGGAAGAGACTTTAACACATATTTTTAAGAAAACAAACTCGTCATATTTTCTATTTCTGCTCTCTAATCCCAGGAATAAACAGTCTCTCAGTACTTTCTGGTGTCTGTACCCTTTCTGTTGCACTCAGCCCCTAGTTTTCCGTCTGGAGACATACATCTTTCAGTGATGAACAAATATATAGTTTCATTTTTTAAAAAGGCTCAGTAAAATCCTTAAAAAGCTGGGCACTGTAGAGTTCAGCAAAAGTTACTCAAAGCGGTGTAAACAATGCATTTACTGGGGACTATTTTTAGCGGTGGATTAACACATTTGGTGCTGGAGTGATTATGGTATCAGGATGGTGTTACAATGACTGTTACAATGAATGGGCAAACCGTTCACATTCTCAGGGCGGCAAAAATGGAAGCTTGGTCAGTGGCTGTTGGCGTCTGCAACTAATGCAGGGGCCACACACATGCTACTTTCCTTGTGCCCTCGAATTCATTGTTTTAAATGTAGATGTGCAGCAGACACGCTCAAATTCCAGAGCAAAGCCAAAGCGACGCTGTTGCAGTGCTCATACATTCCAGAGGGCTTCTTTCTCAAGGCGCAACAGCTGCACCCTGAGAGAGTTCAACTTTTGGAACACAGCAGCGTGCACCGCATGTCACGTGATGAGGACCAACCAATCACTGCCGACGGATATTTTTCTCTGCTTCTGTAAATAGTCTGTGATAAATATGGAGAAGAAGTTGATCATTTCAGTGCAGGGCTGCCCAGAGCTTTAAATCTGTCCCGCTGACGATAGGCCTACACACTTATAAACAGTGCCTGGAAGAAGTTCAGCTTTGCACTCAGGATTTCAGGTAAATAGGCTATGATTTGGTACTTGTTAAGGTTGCTTAGCAACCTCAGACGCAACCTGCCACCATGCTCTTGAAAGTTGGCACAGAAAAGGCATAAGAGTAGAGCTTCATGTTTTCCAGGCGGTTAAAGACGCAGCATGTGTACGACCCTTACGCCGGAATTCCACTGGATGCGTGTCCATTGCGGAACGGCTGCACTGCTTTTTCGCTGTGTGCTCCGCCGTACGTCAACACCCACCGGCTGCGTTTGCTGTGCGGAGTGGTGCAGCTCCGCCGGACAGCAGGAGTCATGAGGACCCATGAGATCTCACGAATTCACGCATAATCGCGCAATATAACAAGATGTTTCTATAAACAGAACCACAAAACCAGAGGAGTAGTGGGAAGACATCTCGGTGCACCTCCATGATTAACATCTCCTCGTCCATGTTGTCAACAGGGTGAAATGACGTCTGAAAACCTCTGCCCTGTTGACTTCAGGCCTGCCTCTGCCCATTATGATATTTTCAAGGTGTAGTGCAGGGAAATATGATCCGCTGTGAACACTGTGTATTTTATTTTGAAAATTAACCGGGTGTTTTGTTTCTGTGTACGACTTCCTGCCCCGCACGGTGTGCTACATGCTGAGTTGCTGCGTTGTGCTCCGGCGTACAGCAAAAATTGATGTCCTGCGTATCTGTTGCGGAGGGCTCCGGAGTGCCAGAGCTGTGACAGAGCCGGAACACAGCACAGCCGCAGCCGGTGGAAGCACACACATTGACTAGAATTGAAACGTATCGGCTCCACAGACGCAACCCACACGCATCTGGTGGAATTTGGGGGTTAAGCATCTTGTCGGGCTTTCAGCTAACTCCAATGTAAACCCATCCACCGCAATGTAGTTTACAGAGTTAGAATGTCCAAGTAAGGGTTAGGATCAGCCGGCTTAAGTCGAACTCAGACTGGCCAGTTCACACAGCTGCAACTTTTCTCTGCAAAAAAACGGTTTCATCTCATTGCAAATCTTTGGTCTGAACTGGGCTTCAGAATCCTTGACTGTCCAAATGCTGAATGAGTTTATCATTAACCAGCTTTAACACTAAACTGGCCCCAACTAAAACAACTTGGTCCAACTTGATCCTGTCACTCATCACGCCCAAATCATAACTATACCCAGCTCAACAATTAGAATATGGATCCTTGCCTTCAGTAAATAAATCTGACAGCCCAGTCAACCCAATTGCTAGAATAAAGTCTCAATATATGTGTGTCACCATTAAATCAGACCAAATATTCCAGCTTGAAAAGATGTGGTTTTAGATGGGATTTCAAAGTGGAAAGGGAGTCAATATTGTGAATGTCGTGTGGAAGAGAGTTCCAGAGGTGGGGGGCAGAACGGCTGAAGGCTCTAGAACCCATGGTAGTCAAGAGGGCAGATGGTGATGTGAGTTGGATTGCAGAAGAGGATCTAAGAGTACGACAGGGTGTGTAGATATGAAGGAGTTCGGTAGGAAGGGGCTTGATTATGAAGGGCCTTAAAGGTGAGAAGCAGAACCTTGAAATCAATGCGATATTTAACACAAAAGGAACGTCCATTCAACATTTTCCTTTGACCACTGGACTGGACAAAACCCTACTGTGTGTGTGTGTTTGTGTATATGAGAGGAAGAAAGAATGACTGTGTTGGACGCAAACCAAGATGGAGGTCATACGGCACACTGACGACTTAATTCTTCTGTGACCAAGTATGCGGCAACATATTGTGTGTGTTTGTGTGCATTTCACTTCTCCAGCGAGAGAGCAGAGCAAACACATTCCTAAATCTCTCAGATTAGAGTGAGGGAGTGGATTTGACTGTGCTTATCAACAGCAGAGCAGAGCAAATGTGAGTAAGTGTTTCTCACCTAGACAGATGGACAAACACACACAATCGCACACACACAGAGACACGGCATGGGTGACTGACTGGTTCACTGCGGGGGGAACTGAAGTAACAGATATCTTAGTGTGTGTAGATATAATAAGTAACTAAAAGTAACTAACACTGCTACAGTAGCTGTGACAACAACATTTCTCTGTTGGCATAAGGTTTAAGTGTTTCCATATGTTTTTACTTGGCATTTTAGATGCATTTCCTTTAATCCACCTGCCGTTTGGCCACAGATGATTTTGCCTCGGTGGAGCTCTCTCAGTTGTTGCTTTAAAATCCCACACCTCAAAGGGATGATTGCCAAATTGCGACGACTGCCAGGCTTTTTCAGAGCTGACAAAAGCTGCTAATTGACATTCAAGCTGAAATGGCTGGGCTAATTGTGATGAAGTTAGCTATACCATCTGTATTTTTGGCATGAGGCGAAAACATTGGAGGAAAAAAAAATGGAAAAGGGACTACAAGGCTTTAAGGAAATAGCGGAGCATTCCCTTTGTGGAAACTTTGTAAATAGTCACCCACCCTTGCTCTTGTCTATCATACATCATATATGTTTTTGTAAACCTGCTGTCAAAAGGTCATGAGTCAGCTTGTTGCAATAAGAAAAATTAATGTGGAAATTAGCTTCTGTAAAACAGGATAAAGACAAAGCAGCTTCCTGTTTGCTTTGTATTGTTTATGTGGGCTAAGGAGGCAAGATGAGCAGAGAAACACTTTGCTCTGCAAGAGCTGTCCCAAGATGCTCATGCTAAAAGATAAGGTTGTAAAGGCTTGCTGATACAGTGACTACTCACAGGTAGAGGTGTGAAGATCCATTGATCTGGATTGATGTATCAAATCACTGACCAATGATCCAATATCATTGATGCAATGTAAAAACATTGATCGACATCATTTTCATGTGGTGTTAACACAAACGTGACACCAAGTTTGAACACTAGTTCAAATAAACACAAGAAGTTTGTGCTCTAGAAAAGGATCAGCACTCAGTGAATAACCTAAGCCCTATGATAAGCTATTATGGCAAGGCTTAACTATACAGACCATTGAGCAGTGATAACTAACATGTCTTTGGGGTCATCAGGTGGGAACCTCCTTTCACTAGTGTTTCGTCTAGTTGGTCCCACGACACCTCCAGGAGGCTAGACAGTGATCTCTGGCGTCCCAGAGACACTCCCCTAATGCCAGCTCTCACTGCTCCCCGCACCAACCCAACAACCTCCTTTACCTTACTTACACATGGCTTTCTCAGCCCAAACAGCACTGCCACCTTCAACAAACCCAGGCTCCGTACATGCGAGCTCCAGGTAGAGACCGTGCCAATACTAGTACATTCACCATACCCTATTTCACATGCTACATATCAATATAAGCTAGAGTTGAAGGAGATAAAGAAGATAAACTCACAGGCTCTCTCAGCCCAAACAACACTGCCACCTTCAACCAAACCCAGGCTCTGTTTATGCGAGCTCCAGGTAGTGAGCATGCCGATACTACCTTTCCTAGCACATTCACCATATTCTATTTCACACGCTACATAGCATAACTCCAATATAAGCTAAAGTTAATATATTGTGTTGACTCGCTTCATATGCATGAATAACTCACATCATAGGCATGTGAAATTGCTGAATCAATGAATGTACTTCTGACGGTACATCCTCTGTGTCATATGTCCGTGAAGGATCTCAATGCTGATTGGCTATCGCGACGCGAATTAGTCGCTGAAGTTCCGATTTCTAAACTAACGTAAATAAGCATATGATGCAAAATCGTGCTACTTGCTTGATTCGCACCACTTCGTTCATGTCAGAGTATACCACACCCATTGATACCATCTATTGTGATTAGGTCGCTCCCCATTTCTATCTTCGAAGGTTTTAAAACTCCTCTTGATGGGTTTATGTCCTTCTTGTTGATTAAACTGATCTAACTAGGTTGTTTGGTCTGTGGACAAAACTGTACTTTGAACACAGTTACTGGTGGTTACCTTTGTTTGCTCACTGTACTAGGTATTGATGGGCTACTTGTACTTAAAACGACTGACTTTATGATGGCTATATCTTCATCAGTTGTTTTAATGTCTGCCTAAGCTATTTCATAAATTCCAAATTTAAAATCATGATTACTCTCTCTCAGCCTGCCAGCTTTCAGTGAGCTTGGTCGCTAACAGGCGAATAAGTTCACACCATTTATTCACAAGGACATATTTGTACCATTGACTCATGTCTTTATATAAAAGTGGATGATGCAATGAGGCTAAGAAAGCATCCTCCACTGTCTGGCTCCCTGTTTGCTCAAAGGTCAGCACTGGCAACTGGTCGACAGCACAAACACATGTCAAAGTTCACCAAAGTGCTTCTTGAAATGAACAGAGTTAGCCATTTCATAAGCTGGTGTGTCTACGCCTTTAAGAGAAATGCTCCTTCAAATCCACCTCAAGATGAATTCAGCAGTACTATCAACAGATGAGTAATGCTGGAAAACACACAGACCACCCAGAATGTTTGGAATGCTGGGAAATGTATGCACATCAACTGGAAGTCAGTCCAACTTTTCTGTTTTTCTCTCTGGTTTAATGCGAATGTGTCTAAAGATGTGTGTCCCTGCACTGCTGTGTATGTGTGGTTTGTGTGTGTTGGTGCGCACATGTGTACCAGTGGCACCTTCACAGTGGCAGTGGGGGGCTGGCAGCAGGCATCTGCTCACACAGTCAGCCTGCTGAGACAAACACACACACAACCACACACACAACGATTGACAGAGGGACACACAATATAAGGGTCATGTGGACATAAACCCACACACAGACACCAAAACCCCAGATGAACCCCACTGTCCTGTTTGACAGGGTGAATCTGACAGGCTAAGACCTTCCCTGCATGTGCATGTGTGTGTGCATGTGTGTGTGTTGGTATAGGTTGACATTACTCTGCCGTGGCCAGGGAGTGACAGCAAGAACAATTACACCAAACTGGTCATGTGGTTATCCACACCTGTCTTCTGACATTAGCTGCACTGTGTATTTTTGTGTGTGTGTGTAAGGTGAAAACAAAACCTGCATTCTGGCCACGTTCTCTCGAAGCTGTTTTTTTTTAGCTAATGTCACAGGATAAAAGTGTCTAGACAAAACAGACAGGAAGACAGATGCATCAACCGTCAGCGCGCACACACAAACAGCCACACATAAACTTTTGTATTTCAGCGGCGGAGGCGAAGCAAACAGCGCCCAGGGTCATAGTTGGAACTTGGCACCAGGACCGGGACAGACAGGAGATTGCTGAGGATGTGACTTTGACTCCGAGCCAAACCCATCGATCAACCCAAGATAGCGTTACTTAGTATACTGACGTTTGGTGTACTGACTTTCCACTGGCACTGTCAATCCGTAGAATACAATGGGAAGCAATTGAGTTAACATGGACTCCTCCAAACAACATATTGGATACCGTTCCAATTTTACTGTGGGCAAAGGATTCCTCAGTAATTGAATAGGAATGTTGCTTTCTTTGATCAATTTAGGCCGACTTGTTCAAATGGTCATTTATTCTGACACTGATGCTATAATCTTTGGATGATTTTCTTTCTTTCTTTCTTTTTTTTTAAGATTATTTTTTCGGGCTTTTTTGCCTTTAATGGACACGACAGAGTGAAACGGGGTGAGAGAGAGATTGGGGGGGGGGGGGGGGGGGGTCTGTCCCTTTTCCCTCCTTGTAGATCTGCCCAGGGGACTGCTGGTCCTGCTGCCTCTCACCATTGGGGTTTTTGTTGTCTTGTTTGCCTGTTTTAATTCTAATAAATCCCATGGATTTGAATGTTTTAAAGGTGTTTATGTGGTTATTGCTGGGTCAGTGTTTGGGAACTGCATTCTCACACTGGATAGGATGAATACTTTGGTTGACGGATGATCAAATCTATGCAAAACATATGACGTTCACATCAGCCTCAGCTATATATTGTGTTCAGTGCTAATTGGCAGACGTTTTGCTAAAATGCTAACAGCTCTCCAGTTTAAATATTAATAATATCTGCAAGTCACACTGGTGCTCCATGGTCACAAAATGTGATGAAATGGCCACGTTCTGAAGCCATGCAGATATAACAATGTATGCCTATCGACCAGGAGAGTGTGATCTGGATAGGCAGAGGAGTGTGTTTGACATATTATGTTTGTGCAGGTGGCTTATATATAAGAAAAAAAAAAGAAAAAAAAAGGAAGTGACAATCTATATTTGATTTTTGCAATCGTCATTTTTCCACCCTACGTGGAACAAGCCACAATACATCGAGTACAATCGATATTGAGGGATTGAGGGAAATCCATGCCCACTTCTTCTCGTTGAGCAACAACAGGCTTGCCTTTATCAGTCAACCCAAATTGAAGCCCCCCTGCTGCAGTTTAGCTCAATTGTTCAGATGCCTGAACCACACAATTCATTTTGAAAGGAAATAGCAGAGTTTCCATCACTATTGCCGAGACTCATGTTTACCCAATGTGTGAATTATTTTGACTGATTTCAAACAAAATGTCAACACATAAAAACTCCCTGTAGGTTTTAATGTAGTTTACATTGAGTGCAGTCCCTTTAACTCAGCCAATCATCTCTGTTGTTGTTATCCAGTGTAATACAGCAACAAATTCGCAGCAGTGGGATGGGACAAACTGATAGCAACTGATAGGATCAGACAGATAATTTTGTTAGGGGAAGACAAACGAGTGTGAATAAGAATCTGACAAACAGTAGACCAATTTCTTTTCTCCTTCTCCCCCCTCCTCCTGAGCTGTCTGTGCCTGCGGGCGAGCTAAAGTAGACAATCCCAGAGTGAGGGGAATGAAAAGAATGATTCAGCCAGCTGGCTTTCAACACCTGGTCTCTTATTCCCTCACAGACACCAGGTTAGGATTTATAGGGGGGTAAGGACAGGGAATGACAGAGGAAGACAATAAGGGAAGAAGGAACAAAGTGTAGAGACAGAGAAAGGAGCTTGAGTCGAAAGTGGGAAGTTGGATGAAGATGAGGAGCGTTGTTGAGAGAAAAATCAATGGCAGAGAAAGCAGAAAAGGAGGTAAAGGCTAGTATGTGCCAATTTTAAATCAATACATCTTTATTCTTCTACTCCCTAACACCAGACGATATCATCACAATTGAACCCACAAAAGCTTCACCTGTGCACACCCACGGCTGTTGCTTCTTAGCAATATAGTTTCTACCAGCAGCTGCAATGACTGGATATATTGAGGAACTGTCACTGTGCATTGACCGCCATGTTAATTAGAACACTGCCTAAAGACATAAAAGTTCTACTAATAGAGAACATATCACTAACGTCACTTTAACACAAAAAATGGAAAACATTGACACTCAAACAAATAATTACTTACGTTTTTTGTTTTTTTCATCTTCTTATAGTCCATGAAATAATTTAGTATTCACAATTTAGTCCATAATTAAATGTAATGCATCATAAAACCCATGCCGGACTCTTCGCTCATCAGCCAACTTGACCTTCTCAATTTCACGCTACCTATAGCAGCCTTTAGCTACCAATTAGCTAGTCTCTATAAACAGACTCTACATTCAGTGAATGTAGAGTCTGTAGGCAAACCCCTGATCTTGAAGAGCGGAAGAGCCCTGGTTTCCAGTGCTAGGCTGTTTGTAGTCCGCATGATATTGATCAATCACGTTTAAGCTGGCTGCAGTTGTTGCCAGGTTAAATGCTCCATGCGGTGAACTAACGAGGCGGAACATAATTGGCGTCACTGCAAACTTATTTATATATAAATGGAAGTCGGAAACGGAAATTCCCCTCCTCAAACCGGAATGCCAAAAAATCGGGGGTCTGCCCCCAGAGGCTGTATCACCGTCTGCCGGAAGTCAGACGCCAAATACAGCTGATGGGTTCCGAGAATGCCAATTAGCTGACTCTACAAGATGGTTTCACTAACTCACACTCAGTGGTAGTTTACGGTGAAAAGCTCATTGTACACTACCTGCCCAACACGAAACAGCAAATACTGTAAAACGTAAATTGATAGCCTGGTCTATTATATGCGTGAATCACTAAGTCAACAACCCTATATCTGGGACAGGCCTTTAATTCATTTCACACAAAACTGCTGCTCAGCAAAGATCAGGAAATACAATCAGATTGATTACTTAAACCAGTATGAATGTTACTTGTTTAAAAAAAAATTAGGCTTCGGATAATATATCAATTATAAATTTTTCATTTGATGCTCCGATGGACAGAGCATCAAAGAGCTAGTGAGTTATGGCACTCAAGGATTACAGCACCTGGCATATGAAAAACCCTTTAGATCCTTTTGAACTGAGGACCCTTACTGACTAAAGGAATATGAAAAACTTACAGGGTAATCGATGAATGGACACATAATTCAAGACAACCAACAACCTGGTTTTATACATCCAAAGAACCTCTACAAAAAAATGAGGTGCTTGGCAACCAGACCAGGCCTTTAATTGAGACAGGTGTTTATTTGTCACAATGTGTAGCCACACCAGGCCGGTAAAAGGGACTAGGCATGTAACTGGGACTGGGTTTTTAATTGAAGTTTTAGGGCAAGCAAAGTTAGCTCCTAGCTGGTGAACAACGTGGAGATTAGCAGCTTAAGAACTTTGGGTCATTTACATAACCCCAGTTCTCTGAGTAATATGAGTGAGATGTCTCACTATGTGCATCCCATAGTGAGACATCGAAACATATATTATGAAAGAGAACTTTAGGTTATTTACATAACCCCAGTTCTCTTAGTAATATGAGTGAGATGTCTCACTATGGGATGCACATAGTGAGACATTGAAACGAATATTATGAAAGAGAACCAGATATTTCCCTCAGTGGAGTAGTTGGTAGAGACCAAAAACAGAGCTAAAAGGGCAGTGAATATTAGACTATTATTCAATACATGGACAGAAAAGTGATTCAAAATCAATGCTAGCATTGCTTTAAAGATATTTCTAAGAATGACAATTCTGCAATTGAACTGAAAAGATCCTTGATAAAAGACCATAAATAAATGCTTTCTATATGATAACATATCAGTTGCTACCCATTCAAGTGTACCCAAAAAGTTCTGTCAGGCCGAGTGCTCCCAAAGTAGCTTAAAAGAGTGCACCCAAAGAGCACATGAGCATACACCATCGCTTTATCTTTTGCATTGTCCACTATAACCCTCAAACATTTCATCTTATTTCAATTACACTGCGCATGCGTTATACCTATAGCTCCTATTGGGTAAGAGGCCGTGTCCCAGCCGTCATTGAATAGCCTTGATTCCTGACTCACACATTACTGAACCAACCAATCCGAAGCCAGGAGGACTGACACTGAGGTAAATGTCCGGAAAACCACAGAAGTTTATTCAACAAATTATTGTACATCACTGATTAAAATATTAAACATGTAAAAATGTAAATAATGAACTGTATAAACAAAAATTACACTAGCTAACGGGCTAACATAGCTCCCCATTAACTCCCCACTCTGAACTTCAAACAGGCTTGAGTCAAAGTATACCTTCTTCAACAAACCAAGCTAGGGTTGGGTTGTTTACTCAGTTTAAGGTAACCTAATCTACATTATTCACGTTTTGTTTGTAAAAAAAAATATCAATCTGCAAAGTAACTAGCAGCCAAAGAAGACACATGAATGGTGGAGAATAAATTATATCCAGTGTCACTCCAAAACTTCAGTTGAGTAGAAGTATTAATTACTATGAAATGAATATGAACATATCAAATTAAGTGCCTCAAATCTAAACAGTACTTGTGTACTCAGTGAATTTGCACCACTGCTTACACTTACCTACCAGTAAGAATTTGTAGTCTTGGTTTAGAGTGGCTGATTCACTCACTGTTTGAGAGATGCTACTTTGAGAAGACCTTGGCTGATGTTTATCTGTCTGTCTCAATTTCCTTTTTATTTTCTGTTACTGATTGTCTATTTCTTTGATTTATTGCCCTTGGCATTCTCTCGCAGTCACTCTCTTCTCACCGTCTGTTGTTTTCTCTCTCTGTCAGTGATTGCCCTTGTGTCTTTTTGTAATTCCAAAATAGTCAATTACATAAGACTTTGATATGCAGCTGAAAAACAAAATTGCGTGGATTTTACTTTGTCTTTTTGTTGGCTTAGTTCCTTTTTTCCTTGTAATTTGCTTTCTTACTCTCGCTTTTTCCTCCTTCCTCTTCTCTACGCTGCATATATACAGCATATTATGCAGTCAACGTATGTGCACATCCATACTGTACAAATGAAGGCAATCATCAGCTACTCAGGCGTGAATGGTTCATAACACGAGAGAGAAAAAGTGAAAAGCAATTTGGTATATTAATTACAGTGAGATTTGTTTAAGCAGCATTAATATAATTTGTTACCCGCATCTAATTTATCTAATAAACTCACACAGACGCATGAATTCACAGAATTGCAAAGATTAATATAAAGTGTGTGTGTGTGTGTGTGTGTGGAGTCATTTTTCTTGACTGGATGGTAAATAGTACTGCATGACTTCCTGAACCGCACATGTACAGTTATCAATTTGCAAAACAAATACATATTCAAGACAGTTTTGTATTAGCAGCAGATGAATATTTCCAGCCTCTCTAACTCTTGTATGAATAACAAATCAAGTGAAATAGCCTCAAAAGACAAATAAAAAACTATCTACTGTTTGTATTTGGAGTTTATATCTCTCGCCATATACACCCAAATCAGGCCGTTGCAAGAGGATGTCCCCTTTATCTTCACGCATCACAAACCAAAAAGCATAAATTTGTGTAGCAGACTGCCGAAGATCTAAAGCAAGAGCTGAAATCTTCCTAAGCCCTTCCAGACACCGTCTGAGCGTTCGCTTTGGTCTGGCTGGGGGCCAGATGTAGAGGGGATTTGACTTGGGGAATATTAGCCAGCTCTGCTTTGCTGGGCACACTCACAATCCTGGACCAAAAAAAGGAAACATTTCAGAGAGTTTTGAGCTGTTTCTCAGATGTTTAAGACAAGACAGAGTATAGATAGATAGCAAGATAAAGCCCTTGATCCAACATTCAAGCTTAAACGATTGCAATGCTACATGCTAATCTTGGGGGTTTAGCCTTTTTGAAACTTTATCCAACTACGGTTGCCTGAACACAAACACTCCCTGCAATTCCATGAGTTGCAGCAGCAAAACTTGGCTCGACTGTTTGGCAGCTCAACATGAACAACAGTGAACTGAGGGGGAAATCCACCATGAAGGACAAGCACTGCTGATGTAAAATGTAGCATTTGGTCTGTATGGTTTTGTTGTTTTTTGGTGTGCTTTTACATCTTGGCTCAGAAATGTGGATGCAGGACGTGTTGCCAATCCGATCTCACTCCAAGGTCATCGAAATCCAACCCTTGGGTAGTGATCTGTGGTGTCAAACACTGACGAAAAAGACGTCCTTTAACGTCGGCATGATCCGCTGCCGTTTGCCATTATACTTTAATGGTGCCTGGTGGTGTCAGGGGGAAACGCAGTGGGACAAGAACGAAAGTTAAGGTGGTGGAACTCTGAGTAAGGCAGGCGGGAGGGGTGGTTGATGGGTCCAACAAACACTGACTTTCACTCAAGAGAGCTGTGTTTGCATCCCGTAAAGATTCTAAAGCGAAACCCTGTTCCTTTTGTCCAAAAGCCAACCACATGTGTTAGTTTTTGGAGGAAAAACAACGTTGATTTGCGTTGCCTGTGAAAACGGAAGTGCATTTTGAAAGAAGACGATGCGTGAAACAGGCAGAACTTGACACAGTGTCCCAGAACATCAGCAACCAATGCACCCAGGGTACCTTTCATGTTTTATGCCATGGAAGGTCCATGTGAGAATGTGTTGGTGTTGCAGCTACAACTTATATGGCTTTTTTTGCTTGTTTTTAAGCAATTTCATAGATGCTTTTGCAAGTTTTGTCTATGTATAAGCAACTGGTTAATTCAGAAATTCAATTTGTGAGACTTGAACAGATATGTAGTAGACGTAAGATGTAAGAGAAATAAGTCAAGTTGAGAGAGAGAAAAAAGAATTACATAATCAGTTGTTTTTTTTTTGTTTCTTCAGATAATAGCTGAGGCTGAAATAAAGACTGCCTCTGCTGATATTGAAATAAATCATTGTGCTGCCACAACCTAAAATTAACCACCAGAAACTTTTAATACACAAAATGCGTAGGGATCTGTCAGAATCAGCTCAGAAAATGACAGCTATTGATCAATCAAATTGTGTATTCTCTTCATGGATTATTATTAACTAGAGCAGCTCATCACAATTTTGGGGGAAGAAAGAGAATCTTTTGAATTTTGCCAGAATAAATGTTGGCATTGTTTGTTTCTGCAAACCACAGATGTGTTACATATGTACATTATTTTGTTGCAGATATGTTGAAGTTAAGTTCCTTAATGTTTCAACAAAGCTGTGAAATGTGTGTTTAGGTTAAGGCACAAAAAACAGTTGGTTATGGTGAGGAAAAGATTATGTCTGGGCTTAAAATACCTGCTGTTTGTGCAGCATTCATACTGATTCAAAACACACATTAAACACACATTAAACATGGCTTGAAAGCAACAGTTTCAAAACACAAGTACACAAATCAGCTTCACTATAACTCGCAGCATTCACAGACAAAGCACTTGTCTTTATCTGGACACATTTCCCCCACAAATACAACATGCTAATGTTATTAGCACAAACCTATGGCATTTTACATTGTATAAATTAGCCTAGCCGCTAGCGGACTTTTCCTCTACTCACAAAATATGGCTCCATTACAGCTCACACGGTTCACTGACAAACTGACTACAGATGAGCAAAGACTGTTCAGGGACCACAGTATGCAGAAATATTTAAATTTTGCAAAATGAAAAAATTCCTTTTTCCCTCTCCAAAATTTAGCGTAAATTTGGAGAGGTATTTTGTCCCCTTTCCGACAAGATAGCCCCAACATAGTTGGTACCAATGGATGCCTCAGGTCCTCTAGTTTAATATGATACCCGTGATACTGTGCTGGATACAGCAGGCTCACTCCTCAACTTCAGCTTTGCCTGCCATACCCGCTGCTTCTTCACATTTTTTTGCCATTTATTTGACCATTGCCTCTCTGCTCCTTTCATTGTCTTGTCTCCCTACCCTCACTTTTCCTTTAGCGGTCATTGATTTATGGTGAGGTATTCTGACTGTGGTAGTCAGGCTGCAGTCCACCTCGCATGTCTATATTAGAGACACTTGTGAGTTTTGAGCATTGTGCACCTATTTATTTATCATGTTAGTACATATAACTTGTATTGCCAGTGATTTAAGTCAGTAAGTAAACTGTACTTGACATTACTTCCCATTCAAGGGTCAACAACAGACCTTTTCATGGGCCCCCCATTGGCCTTGGGCCGTAGTCTTCTGTGCCCTTTGACTCCCCTGGTTGTAAGTTCACAGTTAATCTGGACTTCACCTGCTACTTCAGACAAGTAACTCTCTATTTCTGTGCCCTAAAACCAACAAGCCAGCACTAATCACGTCTTAAAATCTTAGCACAGCATCAAACAGCAACACTGTCTTCCTCTTTTAGATTTTTTTCGTCGCAGACAGGCACACTTGGCTGTGACAAGGGAATCAATGCAAAGGCTAATTACACTGTACAGTGTACCAAGACGGAAGTGGCCTCGACCAATAAATCTGTGAATGAGAATGTGTGTGTGTGAGTGACATCATCAAAGGTTAAGTACCTGTGATTAATGGGCCCACCTAAGCTGGCTTAATGGAGTTTTTATATTACGGTTTAACGCCACAGGAGGGGGTGTTGCATACTGTCTGGCTGGCACTTTCACTCGGAGTTGTAGCCCTATAACCCTGGCAGGCTTAGCTTCGGTCTCAACACATTCAGCTATACACACATTAATAGGTGTGTGTGTGTGTGTGTGTGTGTGTGTGTGTAGATGTCTGTGTGAAAGAAGAAGAGAAGGAGATGGTGAAGGAGTTGTGGAGTTGGTAAACTGACAAGCGAACGAGTATTTTAGCTGGTAAACTGAGCTTGGCAGCATGTATGGTAGTCGAAGTGTGTGTGTGTGTGTGTGTGTGTGTATGTGTGTGTGTGTGTGTGTGTGTGTGTCTCAAACTGTCAAAAAGCAGTGGAACAGACAAATCCCCAAAGCACATCACCTTCAAAGAGAAGACTATCCAGAGACGGTGTGAACGTGACAGAGTGCATGTGTGTGAGAGAGAGGGAAAGAGTGACGTGATGTGTGTGTAGCCACTGTATCAGACACAGTCATACTGCAGGATCGTTCCTGAAGAGTTCAGAGGAGAGGCAAGTTGAATACAGAGCGAGAGACGAAGTAAAGGAAGAGGAGATGGGGAAAAGGGACAAGAGACAAAGGGGGAAAAGGGAGAGAAAAGCAAAACCAGGAGTGGGTGACGTATTCTGAAAATACTCATTGTATTGCGGCTTGTTGTATGTGGTATGTAGTAAACTATATCTCAAAACGTTGAGTACAAATTGCCACATTAATGTTTTAAGCTGCATACGTGCGTCAAATTACGCTAATACAGCGTCTTCCCCTTGTGTCAAAATATCAGTGTTTACAATTTCTATGAGAGGATGAAGCAGAACTATCCTTCTGATGAAAAAGAGAGGAAGAGTGAACTGCGGACACAGCAATCCGGAAAAATTGTCTTCTCTTCTCTCCATCACTAAACAACAGTAACATTAGACTGATGTGCTAACGTTAGCTGTGCAGTGGATCTCTTGGTCTGTCTGTGTCTCGCTTGCTTGCCAGCCACTTCTAGGTTGTGCTCTATGACTTACAGTGAGAGTGAAATACAGCTATTTATTACCTTTGATATATGCCAATGGGCAGCTGTATTTATAAACAATAACTTGCAAAAAGATCGCATATGAACATGCACTAATACATGAAATGACACTCATTTCAATGACATGTCATTTCTGTTTGTCATTGATGCTGGATCTGTTTTCAGGGGGTCTTTGCTGCTGCTCTCCCTGCCTTAGGCTCTCCATGTAGGCGCATGGAAGGGCAGAGAGGTGTGCTCTCCCTGCCTTAGGCTTTCCGTGTAGGCGCATGGAGGGGCAGGGAGGAGTGTTCTCTCTGCCTTAAAGGATAGTGCACCCAAAAATGAAAATTCAGCCATTATCTACTCACCCATATGCCGAGGGAGGCTCAGGTGAAGTTTTAGAGTCCTCATATCCCTTGCGGAGATGGGGCTAGCAACAAAACTCCACCTAATGGAGGCTGGACGCCCCAGATTAAAACGTCCAAAAAACACATCATTGAAACAACAGAATAGTTATTTTTTAGTAAGACATTTCTGCATTTCCAGCGGTGATTTTGCCACCAAAATCTGATATGTTAAGCCAAAACATGATCTTTTCCTAATCATAACCAAGTGCTTTTTGAGCCTAAACATAACCCCGTTAACACAGCCTTGTTGAAATTTCAATAAACATAAGGTTTCAATGTATGCTACATAGTACAAATTGCTACAAACGCTACATATCTGTGGTTTGCATGTTGGTTCTGGTTTCTTTTGCCCCGTTTTATTTGAGGTTGGGGAGATGTGAACATGCAGAGTTGCATTTGTTCTTCATTTTGTAGTGAGAGACATTACAAATGGTGACCACAGTCACACATGACAATCCAGTGCTCTGCCTAGAATCCTAAACATATAAAGAGTCAAAATTAACCCATCGCTTTCCATCCTGCATAAGCAAACCAGGTGCCAGAATAAATATTGGTACTGTACGTATCTGCATTTCAAAATATCAATATATATATAGTGTATTGCCATATAGCCTATAAATAATGCAATTCTATTCAAAGACTAGACTACCCATGGATAAAATGATGGAAGAAGGATGATGGAGGGGATGCAGGGGGGGGGGGGGGACAAGGGAATGGAGGAGCAGAGGTTGAAAGGAGGAGGAAGCAGCGAGAGGTGGGAGAAAATTATGGACAGAATAAGGGACAAAAGAAAGAAGACAGCGGGGGATAGATGAAAGAACTGCAAGAGGGATACAATGGGATGCAATCGAAGGACTGGAGGAAAAAGGGAAAAGGGCAAGAGGATGGTCAAAGAACCACAAGAGAGCAGACTGAGGACTGATGGGAAAACTGAAGGGGGAGAAAGATGAATTGCCGGCAGGGGGGCTGTGGAGGCTGGAGGAATTTATACAGTGCTAAAAAAAACTGTTCTACATGATTTCCCCGAGCCCACAGGTTAGCAAACACAATGGCTTTGTCTCCATCATGTTAACCACATCCAAACAAGCTATAATCAGGGAGCGAGAGACAGAGACAAATAAACACAGAAGAGGAGAAACTGGCACGATTTTGTTGTTTTTTCAACATTATGAATGTTTTATCCCACCATTTAATTGAATCCACGCAATGTGCTTACAGTCTGTGTGTGTCTGCTCTCACTAATCTATATTTCAAGCTCCTCCAACACTTGACAAATGACATCAGGGAATTGTGGGAAGTCTCGGCGCTGCTTAGCCGCGACACACACACATAGGCAAACACACACAAAGTGACAGGTGTGAAGCAAATCCTTCCGTGTGATGGAAACTCCCCGGGAACCCTTGGGACGAACGGGAAATGTGTCATGTGGCAAAAACGTGTGTGTGCGTGCTGCTGTTAGCCAGCCGAACTCAAAGGCTGACAGCGAGAATAACAATTATGTGTGTTTGTCTACATGTGCACAGGTGCGTGACAGCTTCTGCCATGGCTGCCTTGTTCGATGACAATCTTGCAACTTTCTTGGAGGGCAGATACAAACATACGTACAGGTGTTGTGTGCTGCAGCAGCATGTTAAACACTGGCTGTGATTTTACACTCAAAGGGGCGTCTGCTAACCCCGGGAGTGTAGAGTAATGAACATCTGAGGGAAATATGAATACAGAGTGGTTGTTTGCAGGTGCTGCTGTCGTGATCACAGCACTGTATAGATAAACATGAACCGCCTGTGTGAGTGCAGACACTGTAGCTGTTGTGTTATTACCTCTCTGCATCGCAGGTCTTTAATAGCACATCAGAGAATGGGATCTTGGATCAATCTCTTATACTGTACCTGGGTTTTTATCTACCACCCTGTTCTCATATCGCATACACGAGTGTGTAACTGCTGTGCTGGATGTCCTATAATTTCCCTCCAATAACAGCAGCAAAGGTGCGTTTATGAATTTATCCGGCCCACCAAATTCAATCAATCTCTAATTTAAAGTCTTTTAATTTTCTCTTTATACTGAGTGGTCTCACTGAGATTAAAGCAGCTGTATATGACATCAGAACATTAATACAGCAGCAAACAACTAGTTGTTATGTAAATAATACAGCGGACAAATGGCGTCCTGAGCAAGTCTGTGTAACATTCTTAATTTAAATGCAGCCAAAAGCTGCCTTGAAAAGGAGGATCAAGATAAAAAAGACACTCTAATCTGTGAAATCTCACTGATATGATCCTTTAGAGTCATCAAAAGGAATTCAACCTGATTTTATATGAACAGAGTGAACAAGGAGGCTCAGTTTATCCACCTGAAGCAGGCACTACCTGGTTATTAACACAGAGTAAGCATGTAGATGTGTTTAGTGATGGACTTCTAGATACACCTGCCTTCAGCTCCAGTTGTGTCCAACACCCAAATACAATTTTCATCTTTTAAAATACATGTGTCATGTCCGTGCACTAGGGATGAGCAAGTGCCCTGGTATCTGTATCTGTACTAGAAACAGGTGGGTTTTCAGCTAAAGGTGGGTGGTACATGGAGAGAAAATGGGTGGAGCCTAACTAGAAGTTGTTATTTTAACACTGATATTGATACGGGTTGATCAGAAGTTGCTATACTTATTATTTATTCAAAAAACTATTTACGGAATAATCTCAGAATTGAAATTAAGATCATTTCTGATCACAAGGGCAACAGACTGAACACAGCTAGCCAACTGAGGATTTGAGTGTAAGGATATTGAGACATTTTACTTGGATGATACATGTATTTGTAAAATGACCATTATCCCTACTGCAGTGGTTCCCAACTGGTGGGTCATGGTCCAAAAGTGGGTCACAGGCCCATTCTGAATGGACCGCAAGACTTGCAAACGTGTAAAGTTTGTAAAAAACACACTTTATTGTTAAGTACAGTGAGTTTTGGCACACAGCTTTTACTTTGAAGTTCTGTTTCCTGCTGTAGAGTGAGTGGCTAATGGAAAGATACAAGACATTCTCGCTCCAACCTCGTCACATATTGATGTTTGGTCATGGACCTTCCATGTCCAGATACATTGTGAAAGGTACCCTGGGTGTGTTGGTTGTTGACGTTCTGGGATGCCGTGTCAAGTTCTGCCTGTTACATGCATTGTCTTCTTTCAAAATACGCCACAGTTTTCACATGAAATTTAACGTTTCTCCAACAAGAAATGCATGTGGTTGGGTTTTGACAACAAAAACATGTGGTTGGGTTGAAGAAAAAAAGAACAGAGTTTGGCTTTAGAATCTTATGGGACACAAACGCCACTCTCACAAGTGAAAGTCGGTGTTTGTTGGACCCATCCACCACCCCTCACGCCCACCCGACTTGGACTGCCGAGTGCCGTTAAACTATGATGGCTACCGGCTGCGTATCATGCAACGTTAAGTGCTGGATTTTGTCGACGTTGGAGTGAGACCCGGTTGGAAGGCACATGTATTAAACTGTGTGGACCTTGAACTAATGACTCAGTTGGGAACCACTGCTCCACTGGATACACGTTTCATCAGAGTACTTGGCTCAACCCTACTGTTCACACTGAAAGCCAACATTTACTCTGCAAAATCAGATTATTGTTTCCAGTATGTAGCTTCCTCTGGTGATGTTGCCTCTCTCAAACCTGCTGCACAGCCAGTTGGTGTTGATATATCTGACAGATTAGTTTTATTAGTCCCAGTTTGATTTGTGTGGAGCTTTCAGTTTACATAATGCCGTTCCTCTTAGCTTTGGATAGATGGTGCAAAGAATTTGCATTTAATTGCTAATATGCCTCTGACAGTGTGTACAGGTGTTTTGCATCTAAGCCTGGCTGTGATTTGACTGCCTGGATTTCATGAATTTTTAGCAGGTAGCACAGATTCAGTTATCACGAGAATGCTATGGGATTTTCTTTTTAAATCTCTGTAGCACATACCATATTGCACACACGCCAGTAATCTTAAACCCACATGTTTATCTTAAGCAACCATTGGCGACAATCTTGACCCCCCACATCGGGACACACTTGTGTTTTACCTATTAATAGCTAAAGCTCTTAGCTAAACACTTGGTCATAAGTGCCCATTAGGTCATCTGACTTATTGACGTCCTTGACTTTCACCTCCATACGCCTATCTTACTCTCATCTGTCCCTCTTTATTCCGCACACTCTCTGTCCCCCTGCTCTGTGTGTTGTCTCCACTCTCCACTCTCCCTGTCTCCGGTGACAGTCCCACAGTGGAGGACTGAAAGGAGATCAAACAGGAAGAAAATTGTAAAATAACTGCAGTCAGAGAGGTGCATATGAATGAGGAGGAGATAATGGTGGCCACAGCGAACGGCGAGAGAAATCTACAAGGAGCCATACGGGATGTAATTCGCACTTTACCTCGCACTTACATATTATTTCAAAGGACGCTCCGGGGAGTTGTAACAACACAATGTGATGCCAGAGTATCACCTCGAATTTCATATTGGAAAACATCTTTGCGAGGATGTCATGTGATTCTGGGCTTCTTTTCTTTTGCAGTGTAACAATAAAGAAAACCGATGTAACAGTATTTCCTTTACATGTTTTCACAACAGGACCAGAATTTCTTTGGTTGACAAATTAAAGAACAACAAAACATTAAGACTAGGGTATAATAAAGTATCCTGTTCCCACAAGTTTAAACTATAACAAGCTCTCATGAGGACTGTGGTTATTCCCAAAAGGCTGAAACATAGTGAAGCACCTTGTTCCAATAAGGCTGAAATATATGGAAGTATCTTGTTCTGAAAAGGTTGGAATAAATCAAAAGATCTGGTTGAAATAAGGCTATAAAATAATGGAATGTGTTGTTCTGGAAAAAAGGGGGGCATATATCACAGTATCTTGTTCCAGTAAGGACTATAGTTGTAAGACTATAACATACTGAACTGTAAAAAAAACTCCCAAAAAAAAAAACAACTGAGTTGTGTATTCTGAATGGGCTGCAGACATGTCCAAAGACTGCTCCTAAAACCAGAATGATACCAGCATATCCCACATGTCTTAATCGAAAAATGCCTCATTCAGAAGAAGGCCTAATTTGGAAGAGCCAAACGGAATACTGTAAAACTGCAATTAGTAGCCTGGGCAATTATTTGCTTAAATCACTGAACTCAACAGGCCTTTAATTCCTTTCACACAAAACCATTGCTCAGCAAAGATGGGATTTATTTGAACCATTATGAATATTACTTGTTTAAAAGTTAGGCTACAAATAACATCAATTATGAATCCTTTGATTGAGCTCCCATAGACAGCGCATCAGAAAGAGATAGAGTTGCTACACTTGTTTTACAGTAGCCGAGGATCACGGCACCCGTACCGACACAACACCACTCTATCCTGTTAAATTATGTTAATATTTGCAAGTTGTATTCATTTTTATGAAAAAAGCTATTGATTCTTGTAATAATTGGACCCTCACGGACAGAGGGAATATGAATAACTCACAGGGTTATTGAGAAATAGACACGTATTCTGACTTTATGACAGCTTCAGAGGTAGGAAGACACCACTTTGGTGTGTCAGTAAATGTGAATTAGTGAGTCTTCTCTAGTGCTTGTGGTTTTTGGTAAAATTAACTAAATGATTGACTTGTGGAGAATCTAACCAAGCTATCTATGTGTAGCATCTTCATACTGACATAATTTTAAACACTTTAATTGTATGCACAATCTAAACAGCTAAGTAACGTTAGCTCATGTGGGTAGCCAACAACCTGTTTTATACATCCAAAGATCTTCTATTAAAACAAATTAACTGCTTGGCAACCAGACCAGGCCTCTAACTGAGACAGGCATTTATTTCCCGAAATGTAAAGCCACACCAGGCTAGTAAAAGGGACTGGGCATTTAACTGGAACCAGGCTTTTAATTGAAGTTTTACGGTATGCTGTTTATATGTCCAGTATCAAAATCAACATATTTTCAAATTTGGAATAATGGTGGAATATTAGTGTGCATGTAAACATCGTAACTGAAGTATCCTTTGCAGCCAAAAGACTGAACTTGACTTGTTTCATTAAGACTGACTGTGCATAGACTGAAAGAGGTCATAATATATCGAGTGATCTTGAACAACATATTAGAAACATCTCTCTGTAAAATGCTCAGCTCAGTCCACAGGGATTTGGGTTGGGAACCGGAGGGTTGCCTGTTCAAGTCCCCGTCCGGACCAAATGTGGAGCATGGACTGGTAGCTGGAGTTCACTGCCAAGGTGCCCTTGAGCGAGGCACCGAACCCCCCTCTAACAGCTCGGGGCGCCTGTCATGGGCAGTCAGTCACTCTGACATCTCTCCATTTAGTACATGTATAGGTCCTGTTTGTGCACGTGTGTGTTCGGACCTGTGTGTAACTGACAAACAGAGTGAAAAAATTGAATTTCCCCTTGAGGATTAATAAATTATATAAAAAATTTTAAAAAATTAAATGAATGAAATTAAGTTTTTAACACCTCTCTGAAAAAGAGTCTTCATGAAGGTAGGATTTATTACAGGAGTACTAAGTGATACCACAGGTGGTACCTAATAAACTGGCAACTGAGTGTATTAAAACATCTTGTTTTAAGAGGGTGGAATAAATAATCTTGTTCCTGTAAGGCTGCAATAAACTCAAGTATCATATTCTATTAAGATGGGCTTGTACTGAAGTATCTTGTTCTCAGAGGCTGGAGGATCAAACAGAGTGTCCAGTGTCTTGTTTTATTAAGGTTGGAATAGACTCAAGCATCTTTTACTGCCAAAAGACTCAACTTCATTCAAGTGATTATGTATTCCCCTGAGACTGCTGAGTGTTTTGCATGAAAGGGGCATTTTAAGGTTTCATTTTTACCTGCATTTTTGGGTTATTAATTTATTTAAACCTTATTTTGAAACAGTTCAGGTCACACTTTTGATATTCCATATATTTCTTTATCATTTACCATTATTTCTTAATCAAAAACAACCATAAAAATATAGCAAAAATACTGTCTGTATAGAGAGTAATACTGAACTTCAAACCTACTTAGTTCCTTTGTCAATTTATCTGTTTAATAAACACTGCTTTATAAAAACCATGTTGACTTCCCACCTTCTCTTATTATTCCTATTAATTTGCACGACAACATCACTGACTGACTGGATTCAAACAGAGCGCAGTTGCTAGCGTAGTATTTGCTTTATTTGTATGTACTCTTGCACAAAACAACAGCAATAACAACAACAACCGAAGCTAGGCAAATTCCTTGTATGTGAAAACTTAGATGGCAATAATAATTGAAGCACAGTGTAATGTAAGAGTTTACAGAACTGTTGAACTGCAGGAAGAAATATAAAAACAACTTTTAATCATCCATAATTTACAGAGTCAACTGATTAGATATGACCAAATTATACTCTTTTTCCTTTACTTTTTGATGTCCATATCACTTTGAGGACATTCAATCAATTCCTCAGATGAATTTTACATCTTTTTATTGAACTGCATTCACTGTTGCATAATGCCTCGAGATGTAAAAGGATAAAAATGCAGAGCTCGAGCTATGACTGGAATTTAAATGAGCTGATCTTGTTTGTTCAGTCATTCCAGATAATTGAGTTGTTCCACCGCTGAAGTGTGTAAGAGACGTAGTTGTATATATTCAGTACATTAACAAGTCTAACATTGGCTGAGAATACTAACGTGTTGAGAGTCTTTGAAAGTTCATTTTGATTTAACGTAGAGAAATTAATCTCACAGTCCAGCTCTAACAGTAGAGACAGTTATATCGCATGCGATCAGTAATCTGTAAGATGTTACTGGAACAAAGGTTTTAAATACTGTAATTCACACAGCATCAACCCAATCACAGACACAAAACCAACTTGGTTATGGGTAGGAAATAGGAATGTCAAAAATATCCTCAGTGGTTAACCAATTAACATTTAATGACCCAGCAGCGTTACTGTGGAAACATTGTGCCTACCCTTCGTTCTCCCTAAAGCTCACCCCATTAAAGAAGCGGCTCAATTTTCAACTGTAAAACCCATTTAGCATCGTTGACTATGTTATCCCTGTTACAGTGCTAACAGAGCTAACCAGTAGTGTCTGCACGGCTAGTGGTGCTAACATTGTAAACAATGCTGAAAGGGTTTTGTGGCTCAAAATGAAGCTGTTTACTCACCGGGGCAACCTTGAGGGGGACCAGAGGGTGGGCACAATGTTTCCACAGGAACGTCTTTCACCACCGGAATGGTATTAACAGCTGTAATTGCCAAATGAGCAGCATAGCTAGCCGATTAACATTAGTCCCGTTAAGGAACCGAGGTGCAGAAGTGCAGAAGGGCTAAGAGACCAGTAAAGGCCAGAGTTTGAGCAGTGGGCACGTTTCCACACGTTAACACAGCTGGCTGGCTGTACGTCAGCAAAGCCAACAGAAACTAAAATCAAAGGCAAAACGTTTACTACACGAATCCTTACAATTTCACAACCTCTTCATTGACAGTGCTTCGAAATGCAGCCGTAAAATTCACTGAGTCAAAGGAGTGCTGGACTATAAGGAAGAGCCGCTTTCATTTCACATATTTTTATTTTTATTTTTTTTTTTAAATTAGCCGTTCAGTTACCGGTTAATGGATGTCGGCCTTTTGAAAGTAAAATCAACTGTAAATGACTTTTTCCTAGTTGGAAAAAGATCAAGTTTTGGCTTAAAATACTCAGTTTTGGTGGCACAATTCTCATTGGAAAAGCAACAAAGTCTTGGTATAGAACAGGGGTCAGCAACTTTAGCAATCAGGAGCCATTTTTGGCCAAATAAATGAAAAAAAAAAAAAATCTCTGGAGCTGCAAAACAAACTTGAGTAAAAGTAACAGCAACATAAAGTCTAAATTGTCCATCAGCATTACAAATAGGTCTTAATGAGCATTCATTAATATGGTTTACTACAAAGTGGTTATTCCACAGTGGGCTCTTAATAATTATTTAGAACCTTAACTTTGCAGCGTTGGTGGTGAAAGCAAATGTACCTGTCCACACACTATTAAATCCTCTATTTTTCTTAAGACTTTCCTTTTTACTGGATTTGTAATCTACAGCTAGCCTTGCTAGAGAGACTCCAGGCCACCACTATAGAAGTTTGGCAAAATTTAGAGGAAAAGGCACCAGGTCGTAGACATATGACGCACATTTTAGCTGAAAAAATGTTAGAACATTTTTTAATTCGATGTTTACTCTACACATTTTTACAGTTGTAGAATGCAATAATGACTCTAGGCCTGCAACAATGACAAATGAAAATCTGAATGTTAAAAATAAGCGTTATTCATTTCCATATAATTTTTTGTCAAAGCCACAGGGAGCCAATGGAGAGGTTCTACACAGCCGTATGTGGCTCTGGAGCCACAGCTTGCCTACCCCTTTTCATGCCACTTTACCTGCTGGAAAAACAGCTACAGGTCCCTAAAACACATCCACACTGATGTCTTAAAAGCCGACAGAAAAACAACGAGGGGTTGCCACGAATACACAAAACAACCACGTTTGGAAAATCTGCTGAAAACACAGCAATGACTAATTTAAAAAACAACCGGATTTGTTGTCTGTTGAACTCCAACAGTGGTCTGCAGCTTGGCAGGCATCTTGCCTAAGTGACACCATCCATCATCCCCTCTGCTTCTCAATGAGAAAATCAGCTTATATACTACATCACTTCGGAAACATTGATGTAATGTATGAAATTCTTGGTTTGCCAACATTTTCCTCTGGCAGCTGGGCTGACAGGATACATTACTGTCTTCCAATCGTGTATTGGAAGCATCTCATACAAAAGATGATGTCACAGAGTTTCTAACAATGATGCCGATGAGAAAGTGGGTGGAGGTCTTAAAAAAACAGGCACCAAAACTAAAATTAGGGTGAATACAGGTGATCAGCACAGACAGTATAGGGAAAATAATTTTTGACCATTAAAACATGGAAACATGTTCTTAGAGAAACATCAAATACAAGTATGAACCTGAAAACGAGCACAATAGCTTCCCTTTAAGGACCAAATATAGCCACTGAACATTTCCAAATGCTGTTTTTCTTCTTTTTCTGTCTGATGTACTGGTTTAATAGCTCATCGGATTGTCCCATAGCTTGTGTTGGCCAGCTGCACCCTTAACTTGGACTTAAATGTAAGAGAAAAATCGGTTGCCTAGATCTATCGCCATCCAAGTAAAACCGAGCGCTTAGATGATCAAAAAGCAGAGAGTGAGAAAATTCCTGAAAAGTTTCCAATTTTTTTCCCTCCCCCCTCGTAACTTTGAAAGTTGCTGTCATGGCATAGTTTTGTCCAAAAACAGCACAGTATTGTGTTTTCATAAAACATTGCTTGACATCTATAGGGTGATTAAAACATTATGTAATAGGTAGTTTAAGCCTTAAACTCAGACACGTGGATGACGTGTCTGATGTATCTACTGTACAGAGGCCTCTTGGGGGTTTTAATGCAGCAGGTGGTAACATACACTCTCCAGTTGGTCCCCATTGGCTGTTGGGTTGAATATCAGCCAATGAAAAGTGGGCTGAGCAAAAAAACAAAAAACTGGAGTTATTACATCTATACATAGAGATTGGATTATAGTGGATTATAGCTGCCTCTGGTGACCTCATGATTTTAATTGCTGGATTGACAGACAGCTGTACATCATCAGCAAAACAAAGGTCAACACAAACACCACCTGCTCTCTTTTGTTTTCTCTGAATTTTCTATTCACTCGCTAATTTTCTCTTTCCTTTTTTACTCCTTCCCACCCTCCTTTTCCTTCTCTCTGTTCCCTCATTTCAACTTTCCTAATCATGCCGCCACATATTTACTGTTCTCTCACACAGATAAACCTTTTTAGATCTCAAGTGGTTTACAGAGTATAAAGCCATTCAAGGTCTCTGCGATAAAGCAGTAAAACGGCGACTATGTACTGCAGACGTGGCTTAACATTCCTGTGGCCTGAGGTCTACGCAGCACTGAGGGAGCCTTTTATTTGCAAACATTCACCTGTGACTATTCAGAATCATTAAAGTGCACCGCGCTGACGCAAAAGTGTGAACAAGTCTGATAAAAACCAAAGAAGACGAGGACGACTTGGAATAAAGGAAGGGTTGAAGTAGAAGGATCAAGGCAAGGAGATGGAGAGCTATAAATTCAGTCACAACAGTCAGGTTTTGATATATGCTTGACTCAGTTCTACTCTGTTACCTAAAGAGAATGTTTAAAAATCAAGACTCCCGCAGCGATATGGATAGGTTTTCAATGTAGTGAGTCCAGCAGGTGGTCATTTGCAAAACATTCCCACTCCGACCTCGTAACATATCAGCGTTTGGTCATGGACTTTTCACGTCCAGATATGACATGTAAGATACCCTGGGTGCATTGGTTGTTGTCGTCTCAAGTTCGGCCTCTTGCATGCCATGTACTATGTTGGTACAACAGCATGAATTGACATTTTTTTCCTTCAACAACACACACACATGGTTGGGTTTAGGAAAAAAAGAACAGGGTGTGCTTTACAGTCTTACGGGAAGCAAGCATTGCCCTCCCAAGTGAAAGTCAATGGTTGTTGGACCCATCCACCACCGTTCCCGCCCTCCCTACTTAGACTTTTGCCACTTTAACTTTTGTTCTTGTCCCGCTGCGTTTCCCCCTGATGCAGCTGGGTGCCATTAAACTACAACAGCAACTGGCCATGTATCATGGTGACGTGAAAGGACGGCTTTATTCGTTGGTGTCTGATGCCAGAATTCACCGCCCAAGCGCCGGATTTCGACAATTTCAGAGTAAGGCCAGGTTGTCATTTGTGTTGGTTTCAGAGAAATTCAGTGGGGTCCCCAATAAAATTTGAGTTTTTTGTCAAACTGTTGTGTTAAACTGTTTGATATTATATGGCTATAATTATGCTTTTATTCTTTTATGTTGAGAGTATGTCTGGAACTAAGCATAAAATCCGAAATCTAAATTTGTTTATTTTTATAATAGCCTTGGTAAAATCGATGATACAAATGTCACATCTTCAGTTGAGTATAGAGAACACCAACATCATCTACTCACTATCAAGTAAATAAAATGTGCTACATGACTGTAATATGTGATCATGAGAGGGAAATTTAAAGAAGATACTGTATAAATGTTATAGTTCAACATTTTACAAAAGATGCCAATCTCC
The DNA here is from genome assembly GCF_006386435.1 of Epinephelus moara. Taxonomy (NCBI): domain Eukaryota; kingdom Metazoa; phylum Chordata; class Actinopteri; order Perciformes; family Serranidae; genus Epinephelus; species Epinephelus moara. The sequence goes on from NC_065522.1 coordinate 16,551,221, forward strand.
TTTCTAGGAAGAGTTTATATGTTTCCTTTCACTCACTAAAACTATGAACAAAATGGGATATTGTTGTCTTGCATGAGGTATCCACAGACGGTAGAAAAATGAGAGAATACAGTACCGATCAGAACAGAACAAAAACACAGACACATCACTGACAATATAATAATAACACCCAAAACACAAGTTCACCCTCAGTGGTTTCTGTTATATGAGACATACTTTCAGAATAAGTAAAGCCTTTGTTAAATATGCTCCTAAACTCTTGAACAGTCTGCCTGAGGGTCTTAGCGGCTCTAAATCTGTTGAAACTTTCAAACATAATCTTAAAACCCATCTTTTATTGCTTTCTCCTGAAATGAATCTTTGCCTGATGGTTGTTTTATCTTATCTTAGTCTGTAGTTTTAACTCAGTTTTACTTTGTCTTTGATTTTTGGTTTATCAATTTATTTCTTTTAGCCATATGTTTTGTCATCTTTTTTCTGCATCACAAATGTTTTGATTGTCTTTTATGTTCAGCACTTTGTGTTGCATTTTATGCAGTAATTGTGCAATATAATAAAGTTATTATTATGTATTAATTTAAGTGATTCCACGGATGTGTTCTTACCAATGTAGCATTATCAGGGAAAACAGGCTTTGTCCCCTGGACGAATCAATAGTCAGTTCAATGGGCCTCATTCACTAATATCTGCGCAGAAATGTTCTTACTCTCCGCAAAAAATAAGTACTTGCGCAAAATCACCGTCGGATTCATGACACGTGCGTACCGGCCAATTTTGTTCTCACCACCGTGCGTATGTTAGTAAATCAGAACCATTCTAAATTGACAGGCGCGTGTCCGCGATCTGCAATCAGCATACTACCACGCCCCCATTTCTCCATATAAGGAAACCGCTTGCCTAGAGTTGATTCATGAATGAAGGAAGCGGTTACGCGAGGAGAGAAGTAGTAAATTTCACAGTTTGTTAGAAGCGATGGCGCCGGGTCTTACAGGAATGCCATGGGTCATTGTAAGATTGTGGAGGACACAGCATGCCAGGATGATCTTGCACACCTTCTCAGGGGTATAAAGTAGTTTGCCACCGGCCGTATCTGATCCAAACACATCCAACGGCCCTTAAGCACGCCAAAAGTGCGCTCTACGGCGCGTGTGTGGGCATGTATGTTATTATAGCGCACCTCTTGAGGGGTTTCAGGGTTTGCGTATGGTGTCATCAGCCATGTTTTAAGGCCATATGCCCGGTCACCCAAACAATATAACATTTTAACATTAACGGAATAGAGACTTACTGAAAATACTAACTTAAAACAATTGAAATAAAAGACTAGAACAAAAGATGCTCACCAACAAGCCATCCACTTCTCACAGCCCCTGCCTCCAAACGCATTCCCACTGTACTGTTTTGCAAAATAAATGAGTCGTGGGTGCCTCCTGGCCAGCGGGCCACAGCCTTAAGGATATGGCAGTCGGCATTACAGATCATCTGCACGCTGATGGAGTGATAGTTTTTCTGTTCATGTTATTGTTAATATTTTAATTGTCACAATGATGAGGGTGAACGTGTGTCAATTTCATGGTAATTTAATCCATTTGGCCAATATATTAGTAAATTAATTATTTTAAAAAATGTTAATTAAATCTCTTTTTCATGAATGTGGTTTTATAGACTCTGCATGTACTTAAAAGGTATGTTTGCATTTTCTAAGTCAGTTCGGCCTTCCTCATTTGTGCGTACGCATGGTCTGAGGCAGTTCTAAATTTGTTCGCAGAGTAAGAACAAATTCGGGTAAGAAAATATTGATTTGTGCGTCAAACGATCGTACGCACAGTTTAAGCACAGATTTGTGCGTACGCACTGTTTGTGAATGAGGCCCATTGTTTCCCTTTAAATTTCAATGCGCCAAGGACGCAACGTCCAAGAATCCTTGGATAGTGAATGAATGACCTGCCCTACTCTCCCTATGATTGCCTAGTACTCATTAAATGCATTGGTTGGATTGGTTAGGTTAGGCAAGAGGAGTGGGATTGGTTAGGGTTAGGGTAAGAATGTTAGGGAAGGTCAATCAGAGGCAGAATAAGGCGGGGCCATTACTTCACTATCCCAGGATTTACAAATTTATGTCAGAGATGCAAAAAGCGTACCTAGCTGCATCACTGTTTCTTTGTCTGTTCATCTATAAGACGTGTGAGGAAATCTGAACACTTTCAAACTTGATTTGTAAAATAAAATAATCAGATTCAAATCCTTTCTGCGACTGAAAAGAAGAACTTGTTTTACTGTTTTTACAGAATAAACATATCATAAGGGGCTTCTACCAACAAGTCGTGATGTTTCAAATAGCTTTACACGACCACAATGGATAGAAAACAAAGATGTCATCACCCAAATGGGCACCAAAAAAAACGTACTATGAAATATTTAATGAGAAAAACCACCTGGGGATCAGAGTTTGTACAACAAAACAGCATCAATTATACAACCAGTGTACGCGGGATGAATACATTAATGCATTCTTCAGACAATCCCTTATAAAAGCCTCAGGGCATGATACTTCCTTACATCCCTGGAAGACTTCATTTGGTCGTTCAATTTCGTAAGACATTTAGCATGGCTGTGCCTTTATTAAAGGCTTTTTGATTACACAAATGGGTTTTAATGTCTATGGAGTCATAACAGATGGTTGTCTGCTCTCCAGAATAGTGTGGGATTATTTGATTACAGTGCCGAGGGTCTCCATTTGTTTTCTGTCTCTCTATAGAGAGGTCCCTGAAGGCTTAAATCTAACCACTAGACCCCTGAAACCACATCATATATGTGAAAGGGCTGATACAACATCCCTGTATCAGATGTTTAGCTCTATAAATCCTTAATCATTATGCTATCCTCCCATAATTCCATCTTCCATATATGTATATCAATCATCCATTACCATCTTACACTAACCCAGTCCTAAATCCCCCTCTGGATCCTATAAATCTAAAGTTTAATGGCTTCATGGAGCAGGAAACCCATTCTAGCACACTTTTTTTGTTCAAACAGCCCATCCTCACTTGACAAGTAACAGGTTTCATTACAAAGCACTACAGGCAGTTTCCATTTCCGAAAAGAATAAAAAAGAACATCATTCCCTCATGTTCACTGATCAATATTTAAAGAGCACAGATGACTACACCTTGTAAAATACTACTTTTCTAAGAGCACCTGGGTAGTTTAACTATGGAGTTTAATTAAAATAGAACGTTTGGTAAAGTAGGTATCTCAATTTTCCAGAGGTTAATATCTCATTTTGAAACAAAACTCTCTTAAGGACTGCATTCACAGCAGTTCCCAATATTTTTGCTGCAGGCCGACTCATAAAAGCAAGATACTTTACACCAATCAAGATCTTCTTCTTTTAAATTTCAAAAAGGAGCACAAAATAGATAGACGGTTTGAGAACCGAGTTTTCTGTTACCAAATGACGTTTAAATGCCAGAGGGAGAGTTAAAGTCGCTAGGATTCTGAGAGACTCTGAAGATGGACGTCACCTTGTTTTGTTGCTCATTTAGAATTCCAGTCAGTCTTCTGGAGGCAGTCACAGCTGGAAAATCCCAATTTGCATACACACTCACACACAAAACCGTCCCTTTCACCATTACGAGAAAGATGTAATCAGACCCAAGAAGCCTCTATATTTATCTCTGTCTTCCATTTGGAGGGAGGGAAGCAATGCAGCAGCTGTAGCCAGAGGGATTGATTGGCAGTTGATGAGGTTTGTCTACCGCCAACCTAACACTGTAGGTTAATGCACCGATCTGCGATCAGTGGGCCCCCCCCTGCCCAGACAGATCTCAGGCCCGCAAAGAGGCGGCGGCGGCAGAGGCGGCAGTTGTTGTTGTTGTTTCACATGACTGTCACTTTTATCTTGTGGGTCTCGGGCCAGGAGAGACTGAGGCAATTCAGTCAAGTGAAATCCTCTTCCGCTGAACGATTGAATCAAACGCTGCAATCGTGGCTGAACACACACAAACACACCGGGGTTTGTGCCTCTGAAGAGGACGCGTGGCTGTGGGAAAACACGTGGAGCAGGGATAAAGCTGAATGAACCTGATTTGTACAGGAACAATGCAAGAGTGCTTTCCCACAATCAAGATACAGGTGAGGAAGATTTATTCAGACAGACAGGGAGGGAGTTTCGACAGAGATGAAAAGAAAAGCAGATGATCTTCATCACTTCTAAGTAAACTGAAGTCAAGAAAATAAGAAGGAGCCTATCTTGCTCTCAGGTTCACTCTCTCAGTATTGTGGAGAGCCGTGACTTCTGTGCTTTAAAACATCTTGAGCCAAGTTTAACTAGCAGTACTCATTCAAAGGTCAAAGGAGCTATAATCAGACATGGGCCAGGATTGCCTGCACGCTGCGCTCACCTCTGACATCACAAACAAACATGGAAGTGGCTGAGCTGTTAGCTCGAACGGTGCTAACAGTTCTAACAACAGCAAAAGAGCTAACAGTGTTAACGTGGGGGGAACTGAAGGATGGACGTTATGCCACCTCAAGAATGTAACATTCAACCTTTCCTCAGTTAGAGGTCTTCACAGGTTCAAAATGTTGGATCTGATCCAAAAAGGACCTGTGGAAAACCTACATCAATCCAGCATGGATAAATTATTCAAGAGCACAATCAGAGCCGATTGGAAGGGGACCAAAGGACAAGTAGATCCAGTCCAAAATGCTGTCAACCCAAATAAACTCTACTACAAAGAGAACAGCAGCACCTGCAGCAGCAGCATGACGTGCTATCAATTAACAAACAACCATGGCCAAATTCAAAAACAGCAGCAACATTATAATAATGACCTAAAAACAAATGTTCAATAGAAATGTTTACATGCTTCAAAGAGCATTTCATAGAAACGTTTCGACATGAGAAAAAGTCTGAAGGCCAGGGGATGCTTGAAACAAACTCATTTGTACAAACTGATGTCCAACCACATCTCAAGACCTAAGTTTACAAGTTGTCCATACTTGAAGGTGAAGCAAAAAGCCTGCGAACGCAAAGAGGGTTGAAACATGGTGAATCGTACAAATAAGGATACAAACACAAACTTTTGGACAGTCAAAGGCAGTCATGACAACCAACAGCAGTAGTTGCGTAAGTAATAAGTAAAAAGATCTTGAGAGAGAAGGTCAAACCCTGCCTATGTCTACACCTCTGCACACCTGTCCATGGGCTGAGTGTCTGAAACTTACAAAAGTAGAGGAACTAAGTCCACCCAATTCCAGTGCTGGAAAGGTGTGTAGGTAGTGGGGTCAGACACTGATCAATGATCTGACAAGCACTTTGAAGAATACTGATATCTTGAGAACCGCTATCCAAGCCCCAACCATAACCTTAACGTAATTTTAACCTCAAACCTAAAAAAAAAACCTAAGCCTCCAACAACCCTTTAGAAAATCCAGGACCAGAAAAATGTCCCCACAAGTTCTTTAAGTCACACTGGTCCTCACAAAGACACAAGAACAAAAAGAGGCACACCTGCACCTGCAAGCAGAAATGCACATTCTTGCATAGACACAAAAACATCACTGCATGCTAACACATGAACAGGGTACACTCTATGTATGCATGCATGCAGTAATGCATTGGCCTGGTCTCACTGTCATTTTGTCAAATATTGACGCCTTATCACACCCCTCGCGTGTCTGATATCAACACATAAGGCTCCCTTTAGCGCCTGTATAAGATGCAATGGGCTTTCTGCTAATTCTAATGTAAACCTATCAGTACCTTCAGGATTTTGCTGGCTGTTTTTTGGATTGTTGCAGCCTGAAATGGCTGATTTCACAACAGCTTTTCCAAAAAATTATGGTGCACGTTGTGATGAAATTGCGGAGGCAGGTGAAAATTGCAAAAACAGCTGCAACACTGACAGCTGAAACGACTCAATATGTTGCACACAGCTGTGAAATGAAATGCACAGAAGTCACGGGATTAGCTGAATTTGAATTAACTGTTGAGATAGCAACATCGCAACATCATAGAGGGACTGACCTATGTCTGGCAATATTGGGTGCTTACAGCAAATGATGTAGTATAAAGACCGAGAAAGTCCACTCATGGTGGTAGGAAGGGGTGGTGGATGGGTCAAACAAACAGGACTTTCACCAGACCACTGTTTGTGTCCCATGTGAAACCAAAAGCAAATGTTGAGTTATTTTAACATTACATTTTGTAAATTACGTCACATCATGCAAACCCTAAAACCAAAACAAACGTTCTTAATTTAACCCAAACCATGATTTTTTTTCTAAACCTAACCAAGTACTTTCATTGTCTTAAACCTAAACTTAATCATCACACAATGTTAACCACATGTTCTACTGTAAGGACACAGGACTTTCACCCAGGAGACTGCTGATTCTGTCCCGTGCAAAACCAAAAGCCAACGTAAACCAACGTTGTTATTTTAACATTGCGTTTTGTAAGTTAATCACAAAAAAACATACTTATTTTAACCCAAACCTTAATTTTTTCTATACCTAACCAAGTACTTCTGTTGGTCATAAACCTGACCACGATCATTCCACAATGTTAACCACTTGTTACACCATAAGGACACGGGACTATCACCTAGGAGATTGCTGTTTGTGTCCCATATTTTTAACGCAATGTGATGTAAGTTACTGACATACATCCCACAATTACATCACGTTATGTCATGTCTCACCCTAAACCATAACATACCCCTAACCATTTTTCTACACCAAACCGAGTAATTTCATTGCGTAAACCTAACCACGACCATTTCACAACATAACCACATATTACAATGCATTGGAAACAGTCGTCCACCTCACACAGACACGAAAGGGTGCCTTATGTGTCCCTATCAGATGCAGAGGGAGTGTGACAAAGTGTTTGCATTTGAAGACCTGTGAATGACAACAGGTTGGATGTACACACATGCACTCACACACCTCCACAAGCCCAGCACACAATCACATTTCATTTCACTCCCTGAATTACCAACCCACCCTCGAAATCTACTTTCCTGCTGGATTCCGGCACTCTGATCTCATCCCCTTCAGTTATTGTCCTTTCTTGTGCGACCATTCAGAGCAAGTCTTTTCTATAGGTTGTTTTTTTTTTCATTTATGGAAAAAAATACAGTTAGCGGCGTCAGTGAAGCTTGCTGATCCATTGATCAATTCTGCAAATTAAATGAGGTTGTGGGATGGATAGATGTGGCATTTTCAAAGGGCCATCCTGAGGCAAAATGAAGTATGTCTCTGTGTGCGAGACAAAGACGCATGTTTGTGTATACATGTCTGACCATCTGTGTCTCTGTGGCTGTATGTCTGTCTGTCTGTGGCTGGCGTGTCAAAGTCTCATCTAACATCCCCCGTCCCCTCAGGCCATAGACCTTTCCATTTGCTTGAAAAACAAACAGCCATTATAAATCAACCTGCAGTTTTTAACCATTATCCAGTTTGTGGGCATCTGTCTTTTCATGCTCACGTTCTGGCAACATGAGCATGAAAATTGAGAGTGGAGAGATTGAAAAGAGAAAGATAGGGGTGAGAAATTGTTGTTAAATTATTTCACATATCCATGATTGTCAATAATTCCAACTTTCAGTGAATGGTTATGAGCATGATCATAATAGAAAACTGGTGATGAGTGAAATGATTTGCTGAGCAGAATCCTACCTCTGCCTGAAACAACAAATATATTCTGCAAAAAAGTCAGTCTCATATTGAGAATATCAATCACTGAGCATCAGAGTGTGTTCCTGTAAAGGTAGAAACATGGACCTGGAATTTTGTAGAGTAACCCTTTGATGGCGACCCTCATCTTCAGAGTCACATCCACATTTCTTTCCATTTCAGTGCCATTTCAGTGCCAATAAAGCATGCTGAATTGAGGAATGTTATTCAACCAGAGACTAAGAGGAAGATGGAGAGACGGAGATAGACTGAGAGGAGCTGAAAGCAAGACAAAGAGAAAGAGAGCATCCAGGCTATGATAAATGACAAACCTGAGTCTTAACAGGAATTCAAATGAGGCTTTCGGACGTGTTGAACAACCAGAATACAAATTTGTTTTAATTTGAAAGGCACAGACCACACCAAAATCAAGAATACATACATTTCCTCTTAGGTGTAGCGCTATACATCAGTCTAGATTGTTTTGGTTTGAGTTGCCAAGTATTGGTGATATCGGCCGTAGAGATGTCTGACTTCTCTTGAATACAACGGAACTAGATATCACTCAGCTTGTGGTGCTCAAAGTGCCAAAAAAAACTCAACAGCAATGTCTCTTCCAGAGATCATGACCAGGTTACTCAAGATAATCCACAGACCTTTCTGAGCAGTTTCATGTAGACTATTTTCCTTCTACCGAACTACACCAGCCAACCAAATCACCGTGCAGAAGGAAGCATCTACTCATGCTCGTGCCAGCACAAGATATAAATGCCACACCGACAAATGTATGGTCACAATTGTAAAGTTTTAGGTATTTATTTGAAAAGAGGCAAAATGTGAACATGTTTTCACAATGGTTTTGAAGAAGCTCTTTTAGAGGTGCAGTGGCTTACTTGTGACACTAGGGGGAGTGTAGTTTTAGTGTAGTGAGAGCTAGTTTTAGTAAGGCTGCTCCGCCTGTTGAACTAACACAACTAGCTTTTCCTGTCTCTGCTTTTCCTGTGTAAAACAGGTTAGTAATGTGTGTTCACAAAACAGGCCTAAGGACTCTTAAATCCTTCCTTGTTTCATTTTGATGAGGTTTGATGTGGAAAATAGCACTTTTGGTCAAGTTTCCAGCCCATTGCGATGGCGGGTTTCGCTAGCTCCCCTGTAAACAATCTAACAACGTGTCTGTCTTACTTTCAATATTGTCCTCTTTTGCTACTCAAGCTCCTCGACATGTGTATGTTACTACAGTTGTTTGAGTGAAGTAATATGAGATATAGCATGGTTAAATGGCGTGAGGCCTGTAACATAAACATTTGTGGCGTGCTCCTCAGCTGAGCTGTAACGTTAGCTAGCTAAGTGGTGCTAGGTGAGCTAGCAGTAGAAAAAAAATGTTTCCTGAAACTGCTAACAACAAGGTCTGTGGATTATCTTGAGTAAGCAGGTCATGATTTCTGGAAAGAGACATTCCTGTCAATTTTTGTAAATGTATCTTTTTAGCACTTTGAGCACCACAAGCTGAGTGCTATCTAGTTCCATTATATTCAGGAGAAGGCAGACATCTCTACAGCCGATATCTCCAACACTCTGCATCTCACAGCAAAACAACCTAGATTGATAAATAGCACTACAGGTAAGAGGTAAAATATATCATTTTGATTTTGGGGTGAACTGCCCCTTTAAGGTTTCCAAAATCTGCTTTGAGTCGTGTTAAGTGTTTCAGATTTGTTACGCATTTCCTGATGAGCTGCTAACACACTAATTGTTTTTCCACAATGCCTCCAAGCTGACACATGTCAGATTTTGACATCCCATCAGTGGGGCCAACCACCATTGGCTGCTAAAAATATTTGCACTGAAGGCAGAGCCAGGCGCTTTGGATAAACGCCTCCACCAAATGTTGAGAGTGCATAAAATGGCACTTGTGGCTCCATATCTCTGGGGTGTAAGTGAAGGAATCAGCCTTTTGTCGCAGATTGTGTTGTTGAAAGGCGGCGGAGAAAGAAAGAAAAAAAATAAATAAAAAGCAGGTCCCAAAATGTCCCAAGCGCTCTAATCCTCCCTGGAGACAGGTGGATTAGCGGGACGTTCATTGAAAAAACACGCGCATACACACACACACACACACACACACACACACACACACACACACACACACACACACACACGTACAGCTAGATGATTTAATTTCCAGTTTGGTGCAGGTATTTGCTGCTGAATTCCCCCCTGAGCTTGGTCGAGGCGCAGAAAACCTTCAGCAGCAGGGATGGACACGCGAACAGCCACACCCTCTCTGAATGAAACCCGGCGACACACGTTCACACTTAACACACCCTTTGAAAAATCTACAGCATCTCAACAAGTCATCCAGTGGAGTGTTGAGTCTCAAAATCGTCTTAAATACTGTTAAACCACAGCGACAAATGTGGATGACAATAAAAATCCGACTTGCTTTCAGCGCAGATAAACCCGACTCCTTCCTCAATGAGGATTGGTTTTCCCCATGATACAAAATCTACACCATTTGCTGATTTTTATTAACTGTGACATTCCAAAAAAATAAAGAAAAAGCACATTTTAAAACTCAAAACCAGCTTAAATTACTTCACAGGGGCGTTTTTGCTGCGCATTGGGCGCTGCGCTGCGTAAAAACGCAGCACTCGGAAGCTTCAAAACAACCCAGCTGCTTCATCCACCTGTACATCTGACCATACAGCCAAGTTCCAAACGCTATTCAGTCACAATAAGCCACATTTCGTACATTTCTTCACGATAATGTTGCGCACCAGCGCGCCTTTGCTGCCTAAATTCTTAATTTCCTAAAAGTTTCATCTCACCCAAATGTGTCCAGCCTCATGCATTTGTTGTCGCTACACTGTCACCAACTTTCACCCTCAAATTTCTCCACACATAACTCCGACAACAGCTCTGACCTCCATCCGCTGACCGTCAAAGATGCAAGGGCGCACCAAAATTCGTTGGAGTAAATATAGAGAAAGAAACAGGTTCACTCACCCGTGGAGACATCCGATTGTTCCCTTTGCGTCCTTGCAGTTTGTGATGTCCCTCTTGTTTCCGAGCTACATCCTCCTTTTCTGTCAGCGCTGGCTACAGTATGTCCATGTCCTCTCTTCGAGTTGAGGAATGAATCTCCGCGTCTTGTTGTGCCTTCTGAGCGGAGGCACGCAGCCCGTCAACTACAGGAGATAAGAAAACGTACAGTGAGTGTTAAGTTCAGTCCAGGATTTCTTTCAGTGTGTCCCGGACAGAGCGGCAGAGGACCAGTGCGGACGCACCGGACACGTTCTGCGGTCCATTCTGGTCCGGTGCGCACCGAGACGCGTCCTGCGCCAAAACAAGAGGCAAAGAAATGACAATAAATCCCTCTTTAGGTTCCAGCAAAAACAAAATTAAGTTGGTTAATTGATTTAGTAGGATGCTGAAAGAGCAGTCTCCTTTAGGAAAGTTTTAACACCGGAGAGCAGCGCGCGGAGAGGATGAGCGAGACAGAGCGATAAAGGAGTACTTACTGACTGGAGCTGAGAGAGAGGGAGGGAGGGGCGGAGAGACAGAGAGAGACTGCAGACTCCGACTCGTTCACCGAGCACAAGTTGACTCCTGGTCCCACACATTGTGACGCCGCAACAAGGTCTGAAATTCAAACAAGCTCTTGCAAATTTTTTGAATTATAAAGCCCCTCTGCTGTGTGGAAATTCAAACAAGCTGCGCAGCACCCAGAGGCAATATCTGGGATTCTTCTTCTTATATATTTATTTATGCTGTTCGAGGATGGTGTCACCTGCAGATTAGAGTTGCAGCAGCAGCAGCTTTGGTGGTTGCATGCAGAGTCAAATCATCGCTATGGTGTATAAATATAGTGTATTCTCTCACCAGGCACTTTATTAGGAACACCTGTTCAACTGCTCCTTAACACAAACAGCTTATCAGTCAATCGCATTGCAGCAACTCAATGCATTTAGGCATGTAGACATGGTCAAGACGACCTGCTGAAGTTCAAACTGAGCATCAGAATGGGGAGGAAAAGTGATTTAAGTTACTCTGAACGTGGCATGGTTGTTGGTGCCAGAGGGGCTGGTCTGTCAGAAACTGCTGATCTACTGGGATTTTCACACACAACCATCTCTAGGGTTTACAGAGGATGGTCC
>NC_065522.1:16563259-16593718 GCF_006386435.1 Epinephelus moara
TATGGACCAAAATCTCTGAGGAATGTTTCCAGCACCTTGTTGAATCTATGACACCAAGAATTAAGGCAGTTCTGAAGGTAAAAGGGTCCAACCTGGTACTAGCAAGGTGTACCTAACAAAGTGGCCAGTGAGTGTATATAGCTTCTTTTTTTTTTTTGTTTGTTTGTTTTTTTACATCAAGAAAAAAGGGTTTATCATTTATGTATTACAGGGGTGGTCGACAATGTGCCACAAAGGGCAAACAGTGTGCAGGTTCATTCTGTCGCCCCCGCAAGTAATTTACTGGTGAGTTCTTCCACTCACTTAAAGGAGTACCAATTAGTGCATTGAGCCTCTGATTAGAATGACAACCAGGAGACAGTTGGCTCTACATGGCACATGGTTGTCCACCCACTTTATTTATTGTTGTTGTTAGTAATTGGACCACCATTGACATAATGCACCCCCTAGTACTTGACAACACATTCTCAGTCCGACCTCGTCACATACCAACATTTAGTCGTGGACTTTCCACATCCAGCTATCATGTGAAAGGTACCCTGGTGTCATGTATCAGTTCAGGGAGGACCCAAATGCAGAGTAACAGGTAGGTTGAAATTGACATCTTTTTTCCTCTAACAACTAATTCAGGTTGTTGGGTTTAGGCAACAATAGCACCTGGTCAGGTCTAGGAAAAAAGAACAGGGTTTGGCTTTGGAATCTTACAGGATGCGAACACCGCTCTCCTGGGTGAAAGTCATTGGTTGTTGGACCCATCCACCACCACTCCCACCTGCCCTACTTGGAGTTTCGCCACCTTTTTCGTCCCGGTGTGTTTCCCCCTGATGCCACCCAGTGCCCTTAAACTACAAGGGCGACCAGCCCTATCATGCCGACGTTAAAGGCCTGCTTTTTTCATCAGTGTCTGACGCCGCAAGTCACTGTCCAACTGCCGGATATCGACGACTTCGGAGTGAGACCAGGTTGTCCTTGACCATCAACATGCCTAAGACCAACCCTAAAGCTAATTTAACCTACACTGAATTCCAGTCTTTTTCTACCCCTCACAGCAGTTGCTGTCACTATCATTTATCCTGTCAGATCAGACCTCTTCCAAGGGCTGTATGAGCGTGTGCACACTGTATTTGATTGGCATATTTCTTACTCTACAGGTGTTTCACACAGCAGGTATTTTGATTTGTCATAACAGAAAAAGCAGGTGTTATTTATAACACTAACAGTAGCTCCTTTCTATTCAAGACATGAATAGACAGTGTGGCAATGTGACAGTACGCACAATACCAAGACCCTGAAACTGAAGTAGCTATATGGACTTCATTCATTCATTCATTTTCCATAGGCTACAGCCTATCCCAGCTGACACTGGACAAGAGGCAGGGTACACCTTGGACAGGTCGCCTATCACAGCGCTGACATTCACACTCACATTCACACCTACGGGCAATTTAGAGTCACCAGGATGTCTACAGGTATCAGACATTTAAATTGAATGCTTTTTAAGACTTTTTCCGAGATATTTACAAGAAACAACAAAAGACAGTAACACACAGGGAGAACATACAAACTCCGCACAGAAAGGATCCCCCACCCCAGGTTCAAAGCAGGAATCCTCTTGCTGTGAGGCGACAATGCTAACCACTGCACCACCTTCTAAATGGAATTCAGCCATAATTAATTTTACAGTGTGCACCTGAGCTTTGTCAGTATGTTTATTTGCATACATATTGGTTTTGTTGCATCCATTAGGGCGGCAAAACCTGCACCTGACACAGTCACAACTTACAGCACGTCATTTTCATAATTACGGTGGCTGGCAAACGTGCAACAAGGAGCTAAAGCATTTCTATTAGGTGACATGTGCTGCAGCTTTAGAAACAATGCTACTTAAAAAACACATACAAAAATTCAAAACAGGCACAACAATGGAAATTTACTTCTATTAAAAAATGTGCTGAGAGCCAAAACAAATACATGACCAGCAAACACAGAAACGGTGCTAAGTGAAAAACACACAAAACCCCTAAAACAAATCCAACAAAAAAGTGTTGCATATCCAGTCACAGCGGAGGTTCTCTCGGCCCTCAGGGGGCCACTTCTTTACTTCACTTGTCCTCCTGCTCCAAAAACACACACACTGTCTTGTCTAGTCCCCCTCAGGTTGAGAACCAAGCTGTTCCACATACCTCCACAAAGAGGTCTGGAGAACTTCTGTTGTGTTGCAGTGTTTTCTTGTATGTGTTTTGGGGGTTTGCATGTTTTTGACTATTCATCGTTTTGTATTTGCAGCATGTTTGCTGTAAAAGTTTTGGTTTTGGCTCTCTGCATCAGCATGATTTTTTTTTTCATTTGTGGCATGTTTTTGTTTTTGTATTTATTTTCGCGTTTTTTAAATTGCCATTGTTCCTAAACATGCAGCACATTTCTTGTAACTGAGACGTTTTAGGTTGTTGTAGTCCGCCTGCCCTTGTCGACCATCATACATAATAACCTCACCCAACATCAGTCTGAGCAGCAGTGGTCTAATCAGCCAAAATAACCGTAAAAATGGTGTAGGTGTGCAGGGTGTTAAAACCTGAAACAGCCCTTTAATGAAAAAAGTGAAATGTCCTCACAAGTTCTAAATTTGAATTAGTCCCCACAAAGGTAGTTGTGTGAGAACACATACACACACACATTTCAACAATGAATTGTAATACGTCTATTTGAATAGGAATTAGCCTCCCACCCCTATAGCTTTAAAATGAATTATCCCTCTATTTATACTGTACATTACACACACACACCCATGCCGAAAAGAGGATTTGCTTTCTTACCACTCTCACAGCTCAGTCACCTTTCCCTCCATGTCTCACTGTGTGCACTGACGCATTCTACTCTCTAACCACCGCGATGGATCAAATCCTGCGTCTTAAACCCTCTGTCACGCTGCTTGGGTTCAACTCTTTATCCTGTTACCTTACATTATGTTACAGACACACGTATACTCTATAGGCCTATAATGAAATTCACTTCATTACTACACGTGTCGAAAGGAAGCAGTGCATCGCAGCAGTATATGGGTTTGCACTGAAGCTTCACTTCATCAGTGCATGCAGCTCATAACTTTAGGTAAACGCTGTCACACACTGCCGAGGTTTGCTTCACTGGAGCGGTCTGACTACTGCAGAACAAAATGCTGGCATCATGTTTTATAGCTCTTCATCTGAAACACATTTTGTCTTAATATATAGCACAAGCAGATGTTAACATAACCATTTGAAAGCAACTTTAAGTCACTACCCTGGTTATTATTTTTGCATCTGGCCTCTTGTGCCATTTTTAAATTCAACAAAAGTCACACACACGTACCTTATACTTGTCCCATAACCATTGGGCAAAATGTCAGCATCGCACTGCAAAGAATAATAATTCAAGCAGCGTCACAGCAACTTGATTTTTTCATGTTTCATGTCAAACACATGCTGTATAATACATCACACTGCGCTGGCTTCCTCTGGGATAATAGAGTCCTGATGTCTCTGTCACATGCTACTCATATTGCATTTATCTCACATTGCAAAGCCCTGGGATATTACTGCATACATGCATTATTTACTGCTGTTTAAAACCTAGTTATACAACAGACAGATATGATCTAATGCAGTTGTTTTAAACTCTGGTCCTATTGGGTCAAAGAACTGCTGTTGTCTCTTCTGACGGCTTGTGCTGTGCAGTTAATTGTACTCACCTGCTGCCTGAGGTGTAAATCAGTCCCCTATTAGATGCAGCTGGTGTCTGACTCCTGCGTGAGAATCACTCCATATATACTGTAGTATATTATTTTAAAGCACCGTGAACAAAAACCCAAGATGAATACAGATACAGCCGCTGTAGAAGTGCTGTTTTTGATTAAACGCTGAGCGTCTTCTCTATTTGGAACAGTAAGTTATTTGGAAAAATCAATACGCTTTTGTTGCCAAAGGCGAAGACAGTAACGATACAGAGGTTAAATTCAGAGGTTTGCATGTAATTTATGAGCAACAGAAAAGATTTGCTTGTAGTACTACACAAAGTAAAAAAAGATGCATTCATTCTAAAAGGATTTCTCTAATGTTTCCTGTTTTAACTGCATGACAGTTTTCTTCAATACCCAGAAACCCTGCATCCACAACAGCTGTTCTGAGAAACCTCATCGCCAAAGGATGGACATGATGGGATGAGAGACATTTGGTGTGTGTTGGTAGTTGGCATCGAAGTGCAGTCAAAGCAGTACAGAAAATGTGACTGCAGTGTTTCTGCAATGCACCTAAAGGCATCCACACACCAGGGACGTAACAAATAAACAATATGAAAATGCAAAACACTCGCCTGTGAATATTTAGCATCAAAACTATTCATACTGAGAGCGGATTTGTGACAGTATCAACACTTGTTTAATAAAAGGTTCAAACAGATTTGTGCAAGCTTGTACCTCAGAAAAAAAGATTGATTCAACATCATCCAGAGAGGTGCTACATTTATTTTATTAAGTTTGCATTTCACAGAATGCTGTGAGTGATTTTGAATTCCCTCCTATAAACAGTTGCGTGGTGCATATGTCTATGGCTTTTACTGTAAAAGGTAAGAATGGAAGGAGTGGATCTGTTATGCTTGTGTTTGCCAAGGTTCAAAAGAGTAATAAAGTTTTGGTTGGGACCATGGTTCAGATTGTGCAGCCTCTGTTGTTGTTTTATAATCCTCATAACTTTAACGCCGGGTGCTGAGAATCAAGGTCCGCCAGTGTTGTGACACTGTCCCCTGATGTCCGTGCAGCACAGTGTGATTGGTGGCCATTAATTGTGGTGTCTAAGCTCAGAAAAATTATGCTGCTTTTTCAATGCAAAACATTCAGTGTGAAAGTACTCTTGACAAAAGTAATTTGAAAAAATATACTGACGTATGAATTTATTGCAGAAACGCACACAAAAAAAAAGACCAATTTCAGAGCTGCATTAAAAAAAGCCCTCTCATTCATTTCAATGAGGCCAGACTGTTGGCACATTGAGGGTGACAATGCAGTGGGCTCTGGCAAAACAACATAATCTGGCAAGGCGCTGCATTGCCCAATGAAATACTTGCAGTTGTAAAGCCATGTCACTGAGTATTACACATACGTAGTTGGACTGTCTGGATCATATTTATTTTTCTCTTTAACATGCTCCAACCAAGGCATTCCCCCATTCATAGCAGGGGGTGAGTTTCAATCAAGAAGCAACCTTCAGGGCTTAAAAAAAATAAAGCAAAAGTGGTGGTGCCAAAAAAAAAGTGCAGTTCCTCGTATGGCCACTTGAGGCTGGCTCCAAAAGTGAGCCAATATCCATAGACCCCAGTGTTAAGATGCCCCATTTTACAGCAGAACTTAACATGTTTACAGCCTGGTACAAAAACAATTTTGGTCTCCATAGCTAATTTACTTGTTCACGACAGTTGTACAGGGAGTTTTATATAACTCAATTGTTTACATTTGTCCAAATAAATGTCACCTTGTGTCATTTCTGGCTTCAACAATCAAAGTCCTTGACCATATGTGACATCAGAGTGGCAACATACTTTATTTTAAACAGTCTATGGTTTTAACCAAGGACTGTTTTTGGTCTGAATCTCCACTAACTTCTGGTTTGTTGGTGACTTGTGATGTTGTGAAGTTGGACATGAGCATCTATGCCAACAATTGAAGTGGTCGCTCTGCAAATGTTTCTCTGAGGCTGAGAAATCTCATTGACCACATTTAATCTCAGTGAACATGGCCAAAAACACTTTTTCTAAGCACAAGTTTGCTAACTGGCAAACTTCCTGGAATTCTGCAGTACTTGTTCATGACCATGGCATTCATCAAAGGTATAGCTGGCGAGCTAACGTGTGGAGATAGCTATAGGCTAGGATGGTGAGTTTGAACTTGGAAAGCCTCTTAACACTGATAACTCTGTATGAGACTGCATTTTTAGGTTTGTAGGCAAGAGGTCTCAGCTTCACAGATACTTTGTGTTTCCTTATCACTGGGCCTCAGACTAACACTGCTCAGCCATAAAATCTCTACTTCTTTAGCTCTTCCCATAAAAGTTTAACATTTCTGACTCCAGAGCAGCTTTGCCCTCAAGAAATGTTTGCATAACTAAAAGTATAATCTACATTTTGTTAAGCTCCACTGGAAACATAAAGATGTGATCATAAAGACGCCTGCAGAGTGGCTGTTTTAATAGAGTGAAATATTCACAGCACAGCATGCAACACAATTAATACCACCAAAGTCCTACAAAAGTATTCAAATAGTAGTTGCAAGTATTTTGAACATCTCCATTTAGCACTTCAGACTGCTTGAATAGTCATCCTAATTATTCAGTGTACAGCCAATAATTTGTGTTGGTTTCAACTCTTCACAATCTTACAGACTGATTTGTGGTTATATATAAATAAATAAAACTGATAAAATACCATCTTGCATTCTATTAGTTTCCATCCTATATCATAGTATCAGCAACATCCCATATGGTCAGTCAGTAAGACTGAGAAGAATATGCAGTGAAGACGATGTTTACCAAACTAAGGCTAAAGAAATGACCAGACATTTGTTGACCAAGCTATTAAAAAAGCTATTGAAAAAAGAGGGAAGAATTACTTAATCATTCCCCTAGACACACTAAAGACAGTGTTACTTTTGTATCTGAATATTGTACAGCAGCTATGCAAGTCAAAAGGATTATAAACAATCCTAGAATGTGATCCAAGTTTGGACCATTTGTCATCCTCTAAGCATCATTTTTATTTCAAAAGAGGTAGAAATGGAACAAGGAACCCTCATAAACTAATTAGCTTTCTCAACATGTGTATGGAAATTATACATGTGAAAAATTTGCACACTGTTCAAATACATTTGACACCAAAACATTCAATCACCCCCACTCAGGAAAGAAATATAGCATCAAAGATTTTATTAATTGTCTTTCTACACATGTCAATTACATTTTTAAATGTCCTTGTGGTTTAATGTATGTGGGCCAAACAAAACTGAGCTGTATGCTGAGCATACGGCTGCCATTAGAAATGATAACATAGATCATGCCGTTGCTAGACACTACAAGGAGAAAAACCATGGGTCAGTCACTTCCCTTAAATTTGTTGGCATTCAAAAAGGACAGCCTAATCCAAGAGGGGGTAATCTGATTAAACTTTTAAGAAGGGAAGCATTGTGGATCCATGAATTGAATACGCTTGAGCCATATGGACTTAATGAAACACAGGATTTGAGCCCTTTTCTGTAATATAATATTAACGTATGGCTCCCTCCACAGGTAATTTGGATCCATAGGTATAGATGAGCCACTAGATCCTTTGTCACTTCCCTTTTCTGTCTAACAGTGTAGAGGGACAGAAGTAGGACCTGCAGTCTATCTTTCTTTATAAAAGCTTTGTCTCAGTCATTTACAGAATGGGATGAGGCAAAATCACATATTCTCGTAACTCTCTAACTTGTACTCCTTTTTTATGCTTTTTGGATGAACTGATCTTTTCAAAAACTGCTTTTGAAGAATGTGACAGAAGAAATATTGAAAAAGAAAAGTGAAATAACTGTGATAATTAGTCATGTGACCCGTGTATATTTAGCACACCTGTGAGTGCTTATGCGAGTCTGTTGGGCATACCTGAAGAAGCAACAGACGAAATGCGTTGTTCACTCTTCAAAAATCACAGACATTCAGATCAGTGTGCTGTGGTTTATGTTGATGATTTCATCTGAGATGTTCCTGCGGCCGACCAGCACCTGATCCTTGAGCCTGGCTGTGCAGAGGGAGTTCTGTTTACTCAATTAAAACTGACTTGACTCGCATGAGAATCTTTTGTCTGTTTCACATCGAAATATCCCAATAGTTGAAACCCTGTGAACATTTTGTTATGTTGATTGGTTATCCAGATATGTGACCTGTGTGTGAACTTGGTACCAATTGATCAGGCGTATCTCAATCAGCAAAGCAGTGTGACCCCATTTAGCCCTCGTCTCTGCTCAGTTTGATTTCCCAATGGACCCTGGATGACCTTTCCCCTTTTAAATCTTTTCATGCTTCTTCCTTAACAAAATGGTCTGACTGGCTGTCCCCGAATGATAGCCCTCTGATATTATAAAAAGCACAGTCTATGTTCTTGTCTTTTTATATGCAGTGGTGAAAAACCAATGCCAGCACTTTTTCCCATTCATGTGCAAAAAAGTGACATTTTCCCGAGAATCACATCTAGTGGGGGTGAAATTACCACTGAAATGGCATTAAGCTTGTGTGACAGGTAAAACCCACCATTAAAGCCCAGACTAGTGTAATTATTTTAGGGCTAAAAGCTCTTAAAGGCCCCTATAATACCATAATAATAGGGTAAGCTTTGGGATACATTATTGCCTTTAAAATACTGTCAGGACTCATTCCTACACAATGAAATGCATAAAAGCTAATGTGCAAGTAAAGATTAATTCCATGCAGCAGGTTATATAGAGCTGGTTATATATAGCTGCAATCAGGCGGGGACCTCCATCACGACTTACAAATAACATTTAATAAAAATGCAATATGAGCATTACAAATTCATACGGTCCAATCAATATTTACAGACACTTTGCATTATACATGAGAGAGTGGGTTGACCATGCATATTGAATTTTTCATATAGAGCACATTTACCATGTTGATGCATTCATACTTCTTATGTAAAACAATGACTGAGAGGCTGCGAGAAAAAAGGCAGCATGGCATTAAAAGTCAAGTAATTCTTGACCAATTATTTTCAGACATTTCTCCACTGTGTCATAGGAATTCCATTTTCCTATGATTACGGCCTCAGGCTTATGATTTTTCCTTACAACATACTCATATGCTGCCCTTAAACTAAACAGGAACTTGTCAGGTTACATAGGGAGTCAAGTATATGATTCTCATCCTGAATGTGGAAGTCCTGGATGCTTCCCATTGAAAACGTTTGGGAGATAATAAACTATACAAGGAACTAAACTTTTATAGGGATCCAACAACAGTGCAGACATTAGATCTGTGGTTTGAAATATTGAAAATGAGGAAAACATATTAAAATGTTATGATAGAAATTTCAAACCAAACCAAAGACCTTGGTATGTTTTGGGAAGGTTTGGGGGGCTGGAGAGTTTTGAAAACCTGGGAGGAAAATATGAATTGGGAAGGTATGGATTTTAGAGATACCGTCAATTACGAAACTATTACAAAAGGGAAATCAAATCAGATTCTTCCAAGGAGGTAAATGGTGTTATCCAAATCATAATTAAAGCATATCAGGAAAGTTACATAAGAATAATTTTGGCATTATGTCAAGGACTGAATACAAATGACAAACATTCAACTAAATATATCAAGGTAAAATCGGAGAAAGAAGTCAGTGTAGAAATTTCAGATGGATATTGGCACAATATGTGGAAGTTACACCATTCAACCACTAATTTGTGAACCTGGAGGGAATTCTCATGGAAGAATGTGATTTGTTTCTTTATTATTGATAGATCTAAGCTATTTGGTTTCCTTTTGTTTATCCTTTTGTCTTGTTTTCTGTTTTGTTGTTGGGTTCTTTTTTTCTTTTTTTTAATTATTTACGTGTTCAAATTAATCAATCAATTACAGCAAAACTGAAAAGTAGACATCTCCATAGTTGCCAGAAATGTTGGCGAGAGTCTTTTGACAGAAACCACTCTCATGTTTTTTGGAAATGTCAGCAAAATTGTTGTTTGGTGCTTTATCTATGTAATAATTCTGAAGAACATGTTATTGCTAGTGATAAATATTTGATCAAAATATTGCTAGTAGCAAGCAAGAAAGCTATCACCAGGAACGAGGGTTATGAAACACCACCAACAAAGTGGAAGAAATCTTTTTATTGGAGAAACTGGCACACATTATGGGACTAAAAGAAGCACAACTAGAGAGAAAATGTGGAAAATGAACTCTATACAAGACTCAAAAAGACGACACTGGACTGGAATAACAATCAATAGATACACTAATCCTTAGGGCTGTAAAAATGTGTATTTACCAACCACTTTTTGTTTTCTTAGCTCTTTTCTTTCAATCATTTTATTATGCTCTTGTAACTGACATGTCAATGTCACAAAACTTGTTTTAATAAAGATTTAAGTGAAAAAAAAACAACCTTTGGGGGGTGTCTCAGTGCTGGGCTTAATTATAAGTGGTGAGGAAGAGACAATCGAAAACTTACTTGGACAAGCTGCACAACGTGATGTATGCTTTACTGGAATATTTTTTATTCAGTGTGTTTGGGTTTTACAATAGAAAATAATTCAAGGATGAGGACTGACTTGGTTTTGCGAGTGTGTGTAATGAATTCAAGTTATGCTGCCTTCAAATGGGTTTGTGTTACGGTGTTTACAAGAGGAGTCCATATGAACGCCTCCTCTTGTGCTACTCACAACCTTGGTAGTGGAAGTTTTCACGAGTTGCACGAGTTGTGATGTGTTCACTGACATTTTCAGAAGTTCTTTGTAATTTTAATATATGCCTGGGGAAAATGTTGATATTTGCAATGGCCTCACCTTTCTCTACTATCATTATGCATTTGCATTTCGTACATAACATTACCCGCTTGGTAGTTTGCTAAACTGTTAGCCTCGGTGGCTTCTAAATGCCAACAGTATGACTTTTTTTTTTTCCCTAGGATGGCAAGGGCGTAACCTGCCCTACTATCCCTTTAATTGGCTTGTACTTGTTGCCTTTGTTGACTGAATTGGTTAGGTTTAGGCATGAGGAATGAGATTGGTTAGGGTAAGAATATCCATAAGCCAATTTGAAGATGAATAAGGCAGAGTGGAGCGGGTCATGCCACCATCCAAAGAAAAAACACTCATCACCAGTATGTGTCCATGTTGCCATTGCCTAGCAGCTGTGTTCTCTGACTAAGGGGCTGAACACTTGCCGAGTTTTTTGCACCCTCAAAGTCATTGTTTTCAATGTAGACGCGGAATCCCCAGTGCCTGTTTTTCAGGACGCAACGGCTGTGCCCTGAGATAAACAGGGTTCAACTTTTGGAATGCAGCAGCGCACACTGCTTGTCATGTGACGAGGAGCAGCCAATCACAGCTGACAGACACCTTTCCCTTCTTCTGTAAATTTCATTCATTTTCCGTAACTGCTTATCCTCTTGAGGGTCGCAGGGGGGCTGGAGCCTAACCCAGCTGACAATGAGCGAGAGGCAGGGTACACCCTGGACGGGTCACCAGACTATCGCAGGGCTGACACATAGAGACAGACAACCATTCACACTCACATTCACACCCCAGGGGAATTTAGAGTCACCAATTAACCTCCATGTCTTTGGACTGTGGGAGGAAGCTGGAGTACCCAGAGAAAACCCACGCCTGACAGGGAGAACATACTCCACACAGAAGGGCTCCCCCACCCAGGGTTTGAACTAGGAACCCTCTTGAGGTGAGGCGACAGTGCTAACCACTGCACCACCTTGCCGCCCAGTCTGTTTTAAAGGGATAGTGCACCCAAAAATGAAAATTCAGCCATTATCTACTCACCCATATGCCGATGGAGGCCCAGGTGAAGTTTTAGAGTCCTCACATCCCTTGCGGAGATCGGCGGGGGGAGCAGCTAGCACACCTAATGGCTGACGGCACCCCAGGCTAACGTCCAAGAACACAAAACTGAAACCACAAAGTATCTCCATACTGCTCATCCGTAGTGATCCAAGTGTCCTGAAGCCCCGACATAAAAAGTTGTTTTGAAAAACGTCATATGAACTCTGTTTTTAGCCTCACTGTAGCCTGTAGCTCTGACTGCTTCTCTGTGCTCCGCGCTCACGTGTGCGCGCTCAGGGTGATCGGTGATGCACGGTCTCTGAAGAGCAGCAGTCTCGTCAGTACTGATGTCCAGATTCTCAAGTGCAGGCATCGCCAATTCCCAGTCTGAGCAGCAAAGACTTTCCTCATCCGTTGGCATTGCTTTGCATTTGAAACAACTACACCACCAGGTTTCCAGTGCTCGACTCCGGTATTCTGCGGCTGGCTGAGGGTTAGGCTCATGAGCTGTGGCGGCTGCTTCGTCCAGTAGCCTGAGTTCCCCGTCCGTATACTCGGGCTCAAACAAATACGGCTCAACAAAGAAATGCTGTTCCTCCTCAATTTCAAAGTCTTCAGACATGTTGGGCTGTCCTTCGCTAAAAGACCGTAGTGCAAATTATCTTTTAGCTACTGTGGTTACGTTGTCTCTCCCTGCGGTGCATGTGTCACGTGATGTAAACATGGGTGAGCAAAGCTCATGCTTTCGCTGGTCTCGCGCAAGCGCGCACACGTGAACGCGGAGCACAGAGAAGCAGTCAGAGCTACAGGCTACAGTGAGGCTAAAAACAGAGTTCATATGACGTTTTTTGAAACAACTTTTTATGTCAGGCTGCAGCACACTTGGATCACTACGGATGAGCATGTTGGAGATATTTTGTGGTTTCAATTTTGTGTTCTTGGACATTAGTCTGGGACGCCGTCAGCCATTAGGTGTGCTAGCCACTGCCCCCGCCGATCTCCGCAAGGGATGTGAGGACTCTAAAACTTCACCTGAGCCTCCGTCGGCATATGGGTGAGTAGATAATGGCTGAATTTTCATTTTTGGGTGCACTATCCCTTTAAATAAGAAGAAGAAGACGCTGATCATTTTAATGCAAGGCTGCCAGCTTCACATCTGTCCCATGGACAAAAGGAGTATACATAAACAGCACCTGAAGAAGATTGGCTCTGCACTCAGGATCTCAGGTAAATGGGCTATGATACAGTGCTTGTTAAGGTTGCTTAGCAACCTCAGAGGCTATTGAAAGCTGGCACAGAGAAGGCACAAGAGTAGCACCTAGAGCCCGACCTCGCATTTTCGAGGCGGTTAAAGACGAGGCATGTGTGCCCTTTAATCACTTGAACGCCAAGCATATCTTGTATTTCCCATGCCGTAACCATGACCTTACAAGTTCCATTTGAAGGCAGCATCAGTGCACTAACAGAATTCCAACCTGTTTTTAACGCAAAAGAACCTGTCAAAAAACTGACTATATCTTAAAATAAAAAGTTATGAGGTGTGTCATGGCTCTACAGAATAAAATAAAAGTAAACCTGATTTCAGACAATACTTAAAAACCTTTGATTTGGATAGGAAACTATGGATCTGTGCTAAGATGTTTGAGGTAATAATGTGTTAATACTAAAATGACTTGATAAGGAGATTGTTGATGGATCACAAAGGTGATCAAATGTTAATGTATAAAGTAACTAACTCTCGCTGTCAGATTTTGTAGTGAGTGGGGGGAATGGGTGAAAGAAAAGTGAAAGAAAGTGAGTCAAGCTCCTTAGGATTCTGTTAAGACCTGCATCCTTTTCTTGTTGACTGGAAACCAAGGAATTTCTTGTATGGCTTGCTAGTAGCTGGCAAAGAATAATTGAAAAAATCCTCTGGTTTGGATTTTTTAAACCACAGCAGCATGTCACATCTCATAGCTTGCAGAAGATCCCCTTGTACAGAGACACAAATAACACATCGGTAGGTCACTATAGAGGACTTAAAAGAAACCTATGGAGCCACGACTGCCCCATGAACTTCTATTCATGACCGTGCCACGGATGGGTTTGAAATTTTCACCCCAAACAAGCCTCCATGCCAACATTTCCACTGCTTGTTACAGTACAGACGCATCTCAAATGTAGGTTCTCCATCCTTTCATTCACCCTTCTATTAATCTAATTAAGACACGCTTAGATGCAGTTCAACCAAGAGTCAGTCTACAACCTTCAAAGAAACACCCTCCACTTCCGTGACACCTTATTAGGAGCTTATCTGTAGGCAGACGAGAGGACAGAGGGGTAGAGTACACGAGGGGGGAAAGGGTGGATAGAGATGGAGGTTGGTAGAGGCACGGAGAGGGAGGATGGCTGAATGCCTGGTGTGAGTCATATCTGAGCCTGTAGAGTTCAAATGCAAGGCCTGCTTCCACATATATTAGTCCACCTACTGGGATAACACCAAGTGGTCTTTTGCAAAGCCTGATGCGACTGAGGTGTTATCATCTTGTCCGGTCAGTCAGCCTGGCTCTCTTTCCCTCAGGATTAGTTACAGAATCACTTTTTTCTTTTGCTTTAAATCGCCTTGGCTGATCTATTTTTATGCATATCTATGCACTGCTTCTATACATCTACATCTAATCTCAGAGCTTTCTATCTGCTCTGCAGACAGGTCAAAAGGACTCATATCTATCGCCAGTCTCAGTGCAGTACTGTATATTTTCCATGGCATTGTTTTGTTTTTGCTTTTTCCAGTCTTAATCGAGAACCCTGGCTGAGTCTTTGGCTTCAATATCAGCTCTATCACCCCGCAGCCACTCCATACACATCCTTTAATAATGATTTCACCTCGACTCTGGAGGCTGGTGGGTAGCCTGCCTGCTCATGACACCTTCAGCGAGCCTTTTTTCTTACTGCATCCAGTCAGTTTTCTTGCTCTTTATATCTGTAGTATTTTGATAAAGTAGAGGGTACTGACTTCAATCCCATGGGTCAAATTTTGGATTCTAGATTCTGGATTTAGGGACATCTATTGGCAGAAATGATATATATTCATGACTAAGTTTTCACAAGTTTCTAACCACCTGAAAAAACAAGAACTATTGTATTTTCATTACCCAAGAATGAGCATTTATATCTACATATGGAGTGCGTCCTCTTGCAAGGGGTCCACCATGTTGTTCCCAAGTAGCCCAGACTGGATAAAACAAAATTGGCTCAGATTGTTTGTGTTTTCATGTGGCCACCTAAGTTCTCCTGCATGCAATCTGCAACCTCACTGCTAGATGCCACAAACTGGACCTTTTAAGGTGCAATATTTTCTTTTGTTGAATGTTTTACCTTCTACCAAACAAGAAGTACTGACCCACACTAGACAAAAACGTAAGAGCTCATCAAATTAGGGCTGTCCCTGACTAAGTATTTTTCCTAGTCGACCAATAGTCGTCATTTAGGGCCATTAGTGGACCAGTCACCTGCATGTTTATGATATTAATTTGATTATTGAATTATATATTTTGGGCGGGGCAACACAATGGTTTGAGTTGAAGGTGTGAGAAAGAATAGTATCAGTAACATTGTTGACACTGTGCTACATTACAGAGAAATACAAAACCGTACTAATGAACCTTCATTAATATAGGTCTATATTTTATCTACAAGTGCACGTCACACACTGAGCGAGCCGCCTGTTAATGACGCTGTCGGCAAAGCAGTAATGATTGTGCTAAGTGGCTAATGGGCATGTAGCTACTGACATGTTTCAGATGATATGTCATGTTTGTAGTCGACCAATGAAGATGAGTTTACATATCACCTTGGGTTCATCCTTCACCTTCTCAAAATGATCCCACACTTTGGATTTCCTGCCCGACATGTTATTAACTAGCCTGTGGAATAACTGCAGGTACCAGCCCTGTAAATTAGGGGCCGTACACATGCCATGTCTTTTACCGCCTGGAAAACCGAGGTAAGACGCTGGGCGCTACTCTTGTGCCTTTTTTGTGCCAGCTTTCAAGAGTGCAGCAGCAGGTTTTGATATTTCACAATCAAACAAAACTGTCGACTTCATGGTTGTGTTAGATGAAAAGTCAGGGGATCAGCAAAGTTACTGGTATTCATCTTCTGGGGACCATGAAAATTTCATGGCAATTAATCCAATAGTTGTTGAGAGAATTCAGTTTGGACCGAAAGGTGGACCAACAGAACCGTTTTATGATCATCATCCCAAAGTTATGTTGTGTACAGTCATCAACAAAGAGTTTGCCATGGAATTTATTCCATGACTAAAAAACTATAGTTACTATAGAATTGTTTCTTCCAAATACAACTGACTTGAGAAGATTCTGCACGAGCTATATACTGCAGTGTGTTGGCAAGGCCTTTCTGACATGCACAAAGGAATAATTGACCACTAAGTAGCTCACAAAGAGAGTACTGTACAGCAAGACTATACAAGACACTGAAGAAAGTCGCCAAGGAACAAAGGCAAGAGCACAGAGCTGTGTCAAAACAAAGGTCAGCACCAAAGTGATCTGGGGAAATGTGATAACCAAAGACTCCATGTGAACAAAAGAAGAACAAAAGATATCCTCCTTCAGTCACACAAAGGTTTCATAAGCAGAGAGGAAAGAAAGGAATAACCTGCACAAGCACCATTTGCATTGCTGGAGAGCTCTCAAACCCACTCAGAGGAACACATGGTGCGTATTTACATTTAGATACATTTAAATGCAAACACACAAATACATATCCATCATGCCTCAAAAGTGTCAAGCATTCTTACTTGTTTCCATCTAAATGTGAATGTATCCTTTGTCGCTCTGTGACTTTGTGACCAGCCTGTTGCATTAAAAGCAGCTTCATAAAACCTCTCTGAAAGTAAATTTGACAAAGGAGACGCAGACTAAAAGCTGCAACGCCGGAGGTCAATGTGCAGTCCAGAGGCAGCTAATGTAATGGAGGAGGCTGGTTTTGTTGGTGGAGACATATGAGAGCATCAGAAAGATGAAAAGAATGGAGATGGAATGAGATGTGCTATCAAGGTAATATATATCTCACATGATACCTGGTTTACAATTTTTCCTTCCTGTTAGTGTGATTTACTCACACACAGGGAAGCATATATGTTTTTCACAGATTTCAACTATCTAGTCCACAATTGGATGCTCTTGAAGGGTGTTTAAATACTTAAAGATTGCTTGCTTTGGTATGAATCAGGGACTAATTCTGTTGTAAAGTTGCACAATTGCCTAGAGTTGGTTTGTGTTCTCACGGCAGCATTTACAAGCGGACAAGATAAAATGCCTTGTGCGAGAAAGCTGCTCTTGACTGGTCAGAATTTCCATGTGGGAAAAATCCAGGAAGTAAACAAAACACTGAAGAAGAGTACACTTGCAAGATAAATGTGACACTTTCTAATGTCACAATGGAGGGACAACTACGCAGGTTGATTTTAGCGCTGGTCATCGTATACTATATTGATGGCACACATTAATAATCCTCTGAGACTGTAACATGCTCATGCTCGTTTAACCCAAACAATGCCTAATGGGACTGCAGTTGGCACGGATTGAGGACGGAACATGTTCTCACCACAAAGAAAGCACACCTGAGTGCGATTGCTGTCTTGACACCTGCCCAAACGAAACACACTTAGGGGGAAAATGAACTTGAGTTAGATTGAACTTTACCAAACAGGGCAGGGCCTAAAAAAGAAAAGTATCTGTGTTCATTCTGTGCAGCACTTTCATATTGAGGGGTATGTCATAAAGAGCCACTGGCAGAGTTAATATTTTTTCTTTATTTGTTTCTTGACACATCACTGAATGTGCCATCTGTATTTCTACATTATAATTAATGGCCAAGAGCAGATACCTTATGTGCCGTACTGGTGGGCTGCAGCATATCCTCCCTTCAGCAACCACGTGTTCACTAATGGAAGAGTAAGAGAAGTTTAACTTATCACGCAGAGAATTTATCAAGCCCCCGAATGCTAATATCTCCAATCTTTTATGTTTAAGGTTGGCAGGCAGCACTTCATCAGAGGATATCTGACGCAACATCAGATTGATTCTGAGACATTTTTATTCACTTCTGGAAAGGTTGATTTGATTTGTCTCTTTTATATGCTGAAAGGATTTCAGACTTTGGCACATAAATGTGGACCGGGATCTCAAAACTTTAGCAGCTTTCTTTTGAAATACTAATGTGTGACATTTAAATATATGATCGATTTTGCTCTTTGTTGAGGAGGTACTAGCCGAAAAGCATTTATATGCAACAGACAGCAATCTCACGCCCGTACGTTTGATGATATACTTTATTGCCAAGACCAAGGTCTTGTGGTCTGACCTTGGCCCTGCTGTTGAATTACAGCATCAAGGCTATGACTGTACGATTGCCATCTTTTTCATCACATGGTGTGTCAGCCAGGGAAGGAGTCTCTTTACATTTCAAGCAGCAGAAAAGAAAGTTGGGTCGAAGTAAACAGAGAGTACAAACAGCAACTCAAAGCAGGTGAATTCAAAGTTCTAAAGGTCAAAGACATCAAATGTTTGCATTCAGCAAAAAAAAAGAAAAACAAGACCGTGTTCCCGAGAAAAGAACAGAATCAGTTGTTTCAGCAAGCGCTCTAAAACAACATATTTTTACATTTAGCCGACAAAGTCCTGCAGCAGCAGCAGCAGCAGGAATTTCAATTCTAGTCTGCCAAGAGCAAAGAAGGAAGGGATGACAGTATTATAAGCCCTTTATACACTGCCTCTTCAAGGTCTCGCCATTCGGTCTCGCCATTCTGTGCAAAAGATACTATCGCAGAAGTGGGGGACACAGTTGTCTCACCTTTAAGGCAGCATCAGAAGTGGTGACAACATTAAAACGACCTCTGTATAAATGGGACAGCCAGCAGGACGTGTACATGGGTGCCATAGGTCTGATGTTTTGACAGCGTGTCGTGCATGAGACCCACTGTGGGAGATTTAAAAAGTAGCTGATAGCAGTTAGCAGCTAACTCAAAGAAAAAGAGGAGCGGCTGAAAATGTCTGCAAATTGGGCAAACAATGAGGTCAGGGAGCTCCTTACCCTCTGAGCGGAGGATGAGATCAGCCGCCATATAACAGGGAGAGTAAATGATTGTTATTGTCATGTTGTTGCCACTATTATTGTTATGACAGTGCTGCTGATGCATGTTATATGTCACACCAGAGGCAGACACTGTTCTGTTGCATGTCACGCCTGTGTGACATGATGTCTGAAATCACACAC
The DNA here is from genome assembly GCF_006386435.1 of Epinephelus moara. Taxonomy (NCBI): domain Eukaryota; kingdom Metazoa; phylum Chordata; class Actinopteri; order Perciformes; family Serranidae; genus Epinephelus; species Epinephelus moara. Next base: position 16,582,101 of record NC_065522.1, read on the forward strand.
TAGAGCAGCATGATGCCCTCTTTGTTTGATTCTGTGTCAAAATGCAAAGGCAGCAAGAAACTTCATAGCAGCCCTGTAGTGTGATCTTTGTGTAAAAAGGGCTATAGAGTGATAAAGTCCTTGTATAGTAGAAGCAAGGTCAAATTGGAAAGGAGGGGGCTATTGTGTAGTTCCCATTTCCTCACTCCTAGCTCATCAAATACCAGTGATCTGTCAGTGGCCCTTGGCCTCAGATATAGACACTATGAGGCACCCTTCATGCACAATGTGTCGGATAATGATGCACTGGAAGCATCGCTCTGAGCAACTGCTGTAGTATAAAGAGCAAGAAGGTATGAGTAGGGTGGGTGGGACTGGTGGTGGATAGGTAAAACGAAAACAGGACTTTCACCCAGGAGACTGCTGTTTGTGCATAATGTATGTAAGCTACACAGAAATTTAAATGCCGCCCTTGAGCATCCAAAAGTAACACTAGAGGGGTACCTAGAGCGTCATAGTTTGACTTGTAGGGCCACTGACCAAATGTCAGTATTTGACGAATTGGGTAAAAGAATGTGTAGGTTTCCAAGCGACCATCAAGGGGACACTACTAACCTTACAGTGTGGAGTGAAAAGGGTCTGCTTTCCATTGATTAAGCCATCAGCTCAAGACCTGCAGCTCATGCTGATGTCTCCAACATCAACACTGAGCAGTATTGCGAAGCAGTGGAAAGAGCACAGCAGGATGGAGCAGGGAAACACAGTTCTGCAACCCACTTCAGGAAAATGCTGATGTGTGCACTTCAACCATGGGCCATACAAATGTCTTGACATAAAATCTTTGTTACACTGGACTGATTTCCAATTAAACAGAAGTCATACCAAGTCTCCCCGGAAAGCAGAATAAGAAGCTAGAGGAGTCAATCCAGTCACCCTCACCCCAAAAAGGAAAGGGAGGCCAAGGTTCTGTGTGCACTAAATTAAACTAAACCTAATGCTGTGACCTACACTGGCGCTAATCCATTTCTAACCATACAGGTAATTTTAGAGTCATGGCTGGTTTTCTCTACTATTAACCCCAACAGGGACAATTGGCAGTGCATGATGGATAAAGACAGCAAGGACAAACCCTCCCCTTTGGTCTCTACTAGTTTAGGGTCATGCCTTTTGGCCTTAAAGACGCATAGGCAACCTTTCTGAGGTTTATGGAGATGACCCTGGGTGACTTGACAGGCAACATTGGCTTCATCTACATGGATGAAATTATCATCTCATTGCTGTCTTGGGAAAAGCATTTCCATGACCTTGAAGCTGTTTTGATGAAAGTTCAGAGAAGCCACAGTGACTGTCAATATAAAAAAGTGCAACTTCTTCCGAACCACCCTAAAATTTCTGGGTCACATCATCTCTGTAGCTGCAGTAAAGATGAAGAGAAAATACAGACGGTAGAGAAGCACCCAGTGCCAACCAAGCTTAAAGTAGTCCAAGTGGTAAAGCGTGTACAACCATTCATACCAAACTTCTAAAAAGTTGTAGAGCCCCTGAATGCACTCAAGCAAGAGAAAGCCAAATTTCAGCGTACATCTTACATCATCTTTCCACCAGAAAATCACCACAAACGGTTACAATTTTACGATTCTGTTACATTACCTGAACAAGCTCATTGGCAGGTGATATCTAGTAGGAGAGGACAGAGAAAACTTCGCCAAAATGTCCTGTTTTTAAATGCCTTTCCCTTTGTTTCACAGCACAGTGTCTTAAAAAAAACATGAAGTCAGAATGACTTTGGGTCAGGTGCTGAACCATGTGAAGTCTTTTCTGGGAACATTTGTCTTACATGAGAAAACAGACCTTGTAAACACCATAAAACAAGGCGCAGGTGCAAGGGAGATGAGGCAGCACAGGTCAGCAGAGGTTGCAAGCTGCTCTGTCATGCATGGCTTGCCAAATTGACAAAATGAACCTCCTGATGCTGATGTTCAACTTTGTTGGAGCTCAGCCCATCACCATCACTCATCACCTGTGACACCATACAGCAGGTCACTTAAGGGTCCTTGTACTTTTTACGAGAGTTGAAGTAACTCAGCATGAGTGCGGGAGGAACTGGATGAAAAATTAAAAGGGACTCACAGATGTCACATCATGTGTGGCTAATGCTAAAATGTCACCCTCACCTCACTGGCTCCCTCTCTTCTTCTGTTTTTGTCAGAGTCTCTTTCTCTGTATGTGCTATGACAGTGTGTGGGTACGTGTGAGAGGCAGCTTTAGGGCACATAGGGCTTCATGCCGTGTTTGTCATTGAGATAATTTAGAGTAGTATCTCACACAGGCTATGGATGTTGCTGCAAAAAAGCTACAGATTGAAAAACAGGGATGCTCCACTCTCATTGTCCCCCCGGCAGCACAGAATATCGTTACAATGAGCACAGTTTCAAGATGGACACCCAAGGTTAGTGTCACCAATTCAGTATCTGACTAAATGTCTGGGTTATGAGCTTGAACAATGGTCATAAAAGTGTTTTTGCAGAACATTATGATGTAACATTGAAACTTACCTTTGACCTTTTGGATATAAAATGCCACCACTTCATAATTTTATTAAATAATTTGTTACAATTAGGGTATGAATTCTTGAGTTTTGGCCAAAAAAATGTTTTGTGAGGTCACAGTGACCTTGACCTCTGACTTTTGACCACCAAAATCTAATCAGGTTATCATTGAGACCAAGTGGACATTTGTGCCAAATTCGAAGAAATTCCCTTAGCGCAGTCTTGAGACATCCCGTTGACTAGAATGAGACAAACACTAGGTTACAGTGACCTTGACCTTTGACTACCATTATCTAATCAGTTCATCGCTGAGTCCATGTGGACATTTTTGCCAAATTTGCAATTATTCCCTCAAGGAAATATTGCAATAACGAGAATGAGACAGATGAGATCAAAATGACGTTGACCTTCAACCCGTGACCACTAAAATCAATTAAGTTTATCCTTGAATCCACATGGACGTTTGTGCCAAAGTTGAGGAAATTCCCACAAGGCGTTCTTGAGATATTTTGCTCATGACAATAGGATGCACGGATGTACAAGTGGACTAGTGGATGGACAGATGGACATTGTACAGACGGATAATCTGAAAACATCTCGTATGACTGTCTGTTAGAATGGAAAACCACAAAACATAAGGCCTCTGGCCACAGCTATTGCCGGCGTGAGCGCATAAAATTAAATTTTTCTACATTGTGTCTCTCAATGTGTGTTTTATTACAGTTATACATTTTCTGTCATAATGAGGAGTGATGAAAGAAAAGTTTGTACTTTATACTTAATTATTGTGGGCTGCTGCCCCCGCGACCCGGACCTGGATAAGCGGAGGATGACAATGACGATGACGATGACTTAATTATTGTTAAAGAAAGAAAGAAAGAAAGAAATGTTGTACTAAATAAATATCCAATTGCCAGTATAAATGCCTTTTTGTCCACTCAAAACTGGTGGGGTATGGCACTGGTACTTCTGTGTCTGTACACACCACCTATTGTACATTCTTAATTTCAGATAAACATTTCAATTTCCTATGGTGTTTTAGTTTCACAAAACAGACACATCAGTAGCTTTACGAACTCAAAATTATACAAATCAACAAGGTAAAGTTGGCTCTCATTAGATCAGCATCTGCTGGGTTGATAGCAGTGAGAATGGTGCATATTCTGGCACATCTTAAATGATTGTACTTGTTGCATTATGTGGCACTCCGTTTGGATTTTTTTTCTGTTTCAAACCTCCAAAGTCCGATGTTGGCATTCTGCAGTGGTTTCATTTGCACACAAGGACTATATGATCCCTTGGGGGTTTAAAAAAACATTTCAGGGCCTTGTAGCTTATAAAAGTTTCAGGCCTCAGTTTCAACAATTAAAAAAGGGATTACTGTCCTTCAGCACAAAAAAGTGGAGATATTAAAGTTGTATCATTTACCTTGCTGTTGCTGATGGAGGTCGTGTGGCTTTTTCAAACAAAGGCATGCTATTGTATGCTGATGATCGTCTACTAAATATATAATACACAGTGGCATCTAAACCTGTTATTTCTGTGTGTGTAGTAGCTTTAACTGTGTCGGTATCTGTTGAACTGACTTGGTTATCTGTATCCGTATCTGTACTTAGAGTGGGCAGGGGTTTGGGATGGAAGTGGGTGGGGTCTAAATCTGAAGTGGGTGGGCCCTAACCAGAAGCTGTCATTTTAAACCAAAAATGGGTTCATCGGAAATATTATTTATTAGAAAAGTATTTCCAGAACAATCTCAAAATTAGGCTTCACCTCATGTTTGATCACAAGAGCAAGAAATTGAACACAGCTACCAAAATGAGAATTTTCACATCACAAATACAGATATTTTACTCGTACAATACTCGTACTTGTAAAAAGTACATTATCTGTACTGGAGAATTGTTTCATCTGAGTATTCAGCTCAACCCTAATATGTAGCCAAAACACAAAAACAAATGTTTCAGTCAGCTCTTAATATGCCTACATAAACAATAGCATAGGTGACAGTGATATATTTATAAAAGGCCACGATAACGACAAGATTTTCCACCTTAAACCATAGGTCCTGGCGAGGGAGGTGGGCCTGAGCTTGGAGCTCTGCAGTGGGATGCTATTGGATTTTGGAGACAAGTCCCATCTTATCATACCTAGAAGAACATTTTTCCTAACATGCTAGCACAAACATATTTCTCGGAAAGACCCTCAACCCTTACCTTTACCTCAACTCAAATCTAACCTCAACAGTGAAGCCAAGTCTAAACCCTTAAACAGCCCTGTGATAAAGCAAGTACTGACCAAAGTGTTCTATCTTTGCAAGGCTTTTGCCCTTGTGAGGACTCTGCAAAAATGTCATTCCCCTCAAGGTCTACATAACTCAAATGTGTCCTCACAAAGCTTTAGACTTTACTTTATTCTTCTAGCCGAGTCAACCATGCTGTCAACAGGTAAACAGAGACGGAGGTGTTGCTGACTTCCTGCCATATAGCTTCCCTCTGGTCACAACAACATACGTGCATCAGTGAACATGGAGAAGAGATGAGCGGGGGATGTAACGGAGAGAAAGATGAGGAGAGGGATCTTTTCTATTATGTGGCCCTCTTGGGGGGGATGGAGATGGGATTTTCCACCAATCCATCCACCCGACTGTCACCGCACCATCTACTCCTTCAGTTAGTGTAGCTCAAGGGTACGAATAATCCATATGTATGAGATAGAGATGGAAACGCTGAGGAAGAGACAGATATGAGATTGAGAGTGATGTATTTGTTAGGGCTCTGTATTGTTGTTGAGAAAAAAAATACACAATTTTATCCATATTTATTGTGAATATTGGATAAAAAAAAATGGGGTTTTTTTTAGAATGCTGTTTGTGTTAATTTTGGCTGTTTGTACTCTCTTGTTAATGGCACATTATCAGAATATTGTTCTTTTTATTTTCTATTGTTTGAAACAGACGGTCCCTATTACAAGAGAACCTTTGTTTTAACAACTACTTATTCTCAGTGACAGTGTCTGCTTGGAGAAGGAAAAAATAGCCTTAGTCTGGATTGGTTTAGGGATGCACTGATTGTGAAATTCTGGGCCAATACTGATACTGATGTTTGAAATAACAATTTGGCCGATAGCCAATTCCACTTATTTTAAGTTTCAATATTGTTGTTATTTATCACCCTTTTGTGTCCTGAATTTAATTTATCAATTAAATTCATGAAACAACCTTAAAATAACTGCTTCAAAAGCCTTTTTACTGCATATAAAATATTACAATTCCCTCTTTAATATCTATTTTATAGTGCTCTGAAGACAACAACAAATGTCTCCTTCAAACCAGTGTAAATTTCATTGGTAAAAACTATGACGACAATTTCTTGTCAACAATCTGTTTTCCATGACGAAAAATAGATCCTGATATTAAAAATTAAGATGATTTTCACTGACAAGAGGAGATGATACAAAAAAGTTTGTGGACGACGATTAGACATTAAAGGCTTAGAATGGCCATACTTGTAATAATCTTCAAATGCCACATAAGCGACAGGCTGGTTAACTCCAGTAAATAGTCTGCGCTGCCGGGATGTTTCGCTAGCCAGCAAAAACACACACTGGAGCAGCGTCAGCCGTTGGTGTGAGTTGTGAGCTGTAATACAGCAGTAGATAATCAGCTTTTTAGTTGCAGTGGTGGCTGTTAGCAGTTAGCTCCGCTTGTTAGCCAATGAATGGCAGTGGAGCAAGCAGCCACCGGCCGCCGGACTTCATAACTGATCCCTGTGGAACTCTCCTCAGTCTGGACTGTCTTGAGCCTGTTTATGGTTTGATGGTGTTTGACAGGCAGGTAGGAGACTCAGTTATCTGTGAGTGTAGCTGTGCTGTAAGTAAACAGTCTGACCTCAGATCAGTTTTCTCTGACAGAGATGAGAGTTTAGTTTTAAGGACATGAGTTTAAACCTCAAGACTATCATGTTGCACATTAACCAGGGTACAAATCATAGTTGTCCCAGATTTGTGGTGTCAAAGTTTTTGAGAGCATGAAAAGAGAGATGTTGAGCTTTTCAGAGGATAATCAGTAAGTGTGTGCTTGTAAATCCTCCCTTACCCGTCAAACACTGCTGGAGAAATGACAGTTTGTGAGTGTGCAGAAATTATTTGTGTTGTAGAAAAACTGTCTTAATGAAAGTTTTACACAACCTGTCACCTTGACTCTTATTTCTGATACATGAATTATCCTAACTGGATTAGTTTAAAGATAAAACAAACAAACAAATAGAACACATTTTGACTAAAAGTAGTGACTAAAATGTCATCAATTTTCATCTACTAAAATGTTTTGAGTTTTGAAGACTAAATCTAAAACAGCTGTCAAAATGAACACTGCCTCAAACAACTGTATTTATTTTTCTGCCAAAAAACAGTTTTTAAATCTTACACTTCAACACATTATGACAGTATTACAATTAAGTTTTGCCAAATGCTAATTTTTACCAAACAGAGCTTGAACGCATCATAATGTAACCAATGGAATGAAACGTTAGCGGTTGATTCACAGTGTAGCATACTTGGGGGAAACAGTGTGTTCGATGGTGAGTTTAATGCATCTTTCATCCTGACAATGTCTCAGGGAAGATCTCTGTTTGCCCTAGACACATTTTCTATTGTCCTTGGGACAATGGGACGCCGCTGGTTTCAAGCTGCTTTTTAGCCTGCACAACATTGATGTGATACAATGGAAAGCATCAGCCATTATTCTGTTGGAATCCATACAAACAAACAAACCAGTATGGAAAGAAACACCAATGCAACAAGATGAGATGGTGTATCATCGCTATGCAACATCTCGCCGGTCTTCCGTTTTGATTTCCAGCTTTACAGGCTTATTTTGTGGCTGAATATAATTTGTAGCTTCTTAAAATATGAATGAGGATAGTGTTAGTGAGATACTGGCTACAGCTGCATTTGTAGTAGTGATGAAACGGACGCAAAACAGAAACAAAACCAGTATCAGATAGACTGTATTCATGATTGATACGCCACAGTTATATCAGTAAGCAGTGCCAATTTATCAGTCAATGAGAATGTGTGTGTGTGTGAGGGGGCATAAACACACACAGCAAGCAGCAGCAGTCACCCACTGTCCAACACCTGCACCTTCCACAGCAGGCAAATACACCGTCTGCGGTCATTCTGACTTGACCAAGACTTCACTGGAAGCCAACTGGCTGTAGAAACAGGTGACATGCTTTAGGTTCTAAAACAAGCTGCCAGGGATTTGACAAGTGAAGTTGCAGGTGACACCATCAGCCGGCTTGAGTCCACCACTGCAGCTTTTGTGTGCAACGTTCTAAAATGGTTTCGTCTTGTTTTGAATCTTTGGTCTGAACTGGGCTTAAAACTTGTTCGGAAAATACCGATCACAGTTGAGGTTTTTCTTTTGTCTCTTTCTTTTGATACAATCAGATAAAGCATTTAAAATTTTCATTTTTTTTAATTGACATTATTTAATTGTTTTAAATCTACCTCAGATTTTTTCAATGTTCTGCTGTTTGGCAAGTATTTGTCTTATTCTGACAATATATAATAGTTTAAACCACAATTAACCATATGGTTTGTAACTTGAAAGAAATAATTATTTCATATTTATTGTGATACTTAAAATTGAAAAATAAAATTGAAATTGTAACATTTATGATAAAAAAATATTTTTAGCCACATCGCTCAGCCCTATTGGTGGATTTAGTTTTCAGTTGCTGATCATAAAACATGTTTGTCAGGAGTACTGGGTCTGATTTCTCTCAGTCATAGATACTGCTGATAGATATTACCCGTCAATGCAACACTGTTGCGTGACAGGATTGGAGCAAGCGACTCACACACTGACACAGGTCAAATTAAAGATACAGAGAATGGAAAACCGATCACAGCAGCCTCACGGGTGTTGATAACCTGACGCGGTGCTCGCTCCTTGCTGTTTAAGAGACATTTGGGATTTTGTGCTCTCATTTTGAATTGTCATTTCTCGTGGGCGGATAAGATTTATCACCATTGCTCATTCCAACACGGAACAAATCTCGTCTCAATGGGGGTGAGGGGATGTGTTGAGGCACACTGATAAAGGCGGCAACAAGAACTTTGGCTGAATCCCTCAAACTCGCTGGTGGAAAATTTTGAGAACTGTAGATAAGTGTGAAACTCAATCTTTCAATGTAGCTGTGGTGAAAAAAGGCAGCAGTGGAAGTTTACATCCATCAGCCGGCTTACAAAAGGTCACCGTCACTGGCAAGTCAGACATAGCAGAGTGAGAATCTAATGACAAGTCCTAGTGTCTCCTAGCCCCTTCAAGCATCAGAAAAATGTAGCCTGACATAGCCATAGCCATAGCCATAATGGTAAAATGAGGAGAGATGGTATTTATAAAGAATGAGATGGCAACTTTAACTTTTTATTCATGTTGTATTTATTTGCCTGACTTGTTTATTGTGCCACTTGGTGTCCCCGCGGTCATGGCAGAAGGGTTTTTAATGAGCATCCAGCTCATCAGATTCTGACTTTCCCTCAGAATAAAGGCCAAATGTTTCTTGTTTGGGAGATTTTCAAAATTGAACTTAGAACTTTCAAAACAAAGTCTCTCATTACAGCCTCTATTTTGAAAAGCGGGCTTCTGTTTCTATGGCTGCGTCATCTCAGACAGTGCATAAGCCGTCCCATTAACCGTTTCCTGCAGCACCCACGGTCCCTCGTCTCGGCGCGTAGGTAAAACACCCTGTAAAGAGATGAGCAGAGGGCGAGTGACTCAGCTGAAGTTGAGTCACAGAAGCTGCGCAGGATATCTGGAAAGTGTCTGACCTCTGACTTTTAAAGGAAAATAAATTTTGATTCTTCCCATCATCTGAACTGAGACATGTTTTCACTATGAAGCTGCTGTGAACCATGTCTGCCATACCTACTTGGTAACAACATCATTTTTTAAAGCATTTTCTCCCCAGTTCAAATTTAATCTAATTTATTCTGGTGAATCACATGGTATGATATTACTGCAGAAATTAAACGTAATAAGTAACCCACTGGCTATATCATCAGATCAAGCCTAGAGTCAGCCTGCTATATTGAGCTGCTGATACACTGCCCTGATATGGGTCTGTAATTAAAACCTGATCAGTGTTGCCTGCCTAAAATGTGATGAATATGGCTGGTATTTTATTTAAAGTCATTAATTTGGTAGTTGTTGTTTCACTGTATTTTGAATTCAAGTGTTTTCAACATTTTAGTGAAAATCCAAGTGTTTGGGAGCGCTGAGCATGTGACTGGATAAATGAGACTTAGCCCCCGTTTCCACTAAACACTTTCAGTATGGTACCTTTGGAACCAGAAGTAACCCTTCAGACATGATACCTAGACCCTAGGGTTTCCACCACAAACAGTACCCTTAAATGAAGGTGAAATGTTGTCACTCACTGCTCCATCCAGCACTCACTGTATTTCCTCATCACTGGTGACACAGAGGGAAGTCTTCACTTCGCTTACCGTCCACAGACCGAGGTTACATGGCAACATTTTCTGAACAAAATAAAATAAGCTGCAGTGAGAGTCTCTCTCAATGAGATATTTAAATAGTATAGTATAGTTTAATAGTGGGTTTGTGCATTTAGTCCTTCTAAGGCAAGCTCAGGGGTTTAGTGTTGCCGAAGCCCACAGGAACAACACTCCACTACGCTTTTTTTCCCCAAGTAAGGATTAGAATATACTGTATGTTGGCCCCATCGAAATAAATATATATCAACTCTTGAAGAGCCACTCTTACTAAAAGTTTTTGTCATATAAAAACTAATGGAATGGTCAAAGTTGTCACATTGAAATTTAAGGTGTGTTGATGGATTCACATCGTCAACTCATACACTGGGTAACATCACAAGTAAACGTTTTACCTTAAAAGTCACTGACAGTTGGCCCACTGAATTGAATTATTTTTTTCTCGGTCTCCAGCTGCTGCAAGAGGCAGCAAAACATCCTTTCATTTCATAGTTACGGTAATAAAACTCTCCACAGTATGGACAGTGGTTACATGAGCCTCTAAACCAGCCACAACTCAGCCCTGAGCAGAGTGACCATCCTTTATTGACCTATGGCTAAGTCCCGCCCTCAAACACAATGAGCCAGTCACAGTGCTTATAGCCATTCCCATACACTCGGACATTCTCTGCCTGGACGTTCATTGAAATGCATTACAGAAAGTCAGTTTTGTTCAGTTTTATGAGCTTTTTCAGAGATTTGAAGTTTAAAAATGGTCAAACGGTGTGCATGGGGTACATGCAACTCTGACACAAGGTATCCTGAGAGGCTGGGCGATGAAGTGTATTTTTTACACTTTAAACCACATCTCAACCGAGAAAAGTGTCTCCTTTGGATAAAGTTGTGTGGTAACGTTAGACCACAACATCAACTTAACGTAAATAAGATTAACAAGGATGTCTACATCTGTTCTAAGGTAAGTCAACATTGTGTTTGAGGCAACATATTGTCACTTTGCTGGAAAGAAGTATAAAGTTATCTTTAACATCTCTAGCTAACGTTAGCTAAAGTTAGCCTAACGTTAGCTCCTAGCTGCGTTGTTCATCGTGTCACCTTGTTTGCTGGGAGTTCATTAGCCTATTTTGTTCTAGTTTTGTACTTTGGAGATCATACATCATTGTTAGCTGTTGTCCAAAGGGCTCTAGTTAAGCTAACGTTAACTTCTGGAGTTTAGCTTCATTAATTTATCTGTAATCGCAGAGATGACAGAGGTTGGCAAACGTTATGCTGAATGATTCAGTGTAAATACTGTAGCACCAAACTAACGGAGAGACACTCTTGGTAAAGATGGTAAAAAGGCTGTTAGACTTTTCTCATATTCTGAGCCAAAAACCTTAAAGGGCCAGTGTGTAAAATGGGTTGAAAACAGTGACATCAGTGGTCAAATTCTAGATTGCAGGGCTCACTCGCTCACCCCTCCCGTCGGGTAAATGACGGTGGCCTCGTAGGGACAAAAAGCCTTGCGCAGACACGAGTTTTTCAGGAGTAGGTCTATCTAGCGACGAGGTAAATATTTATTTAGAAATCTAA
>NC_065522.1:16593912-16612390 GCF_006386435.1 Epinephelus moara
CAGATGACGGTTCGGGTTCATTCTCTCCTGTTGCGTGGTAAGTGTGGTCCATTCGCAAACTTTATAACTAAAAAAACTTTTCACTACTCTCTAGCGACGAACTACTAACACTCTCTGCTGTTTCCTCCTCGTTCTTCCTTCCTTCCGCTGTCTTCGTTGGTTTATTTATACACGCGAAACACGTTCTCTGGCTGGCTGGACTGTCCGCTCGATCTGCCGTACATACATGGCGGCGCAAGAGGGCGACCTCTCTAAAGCAAGGCCCTTGCTATATATATATATATATATATATATATATATATATATAATTATAAGGCTACGAAAACCAAACGAATTTTATTTTATAGCGATTATACACTTATATAAACATATTAATGGGCAGAATATTCAGATTCCGATTCAGATTCAGATTTGACAATAAACCATGCCAAATATTACACACTGGCCCTTTAACTTCAGTGGCACTTTAACTTGCTGTTTTTGATGGCGACGGCAACAAGATGCGTTTCACAAGCGTACACTGTGGCTTGTAAAGCAATCTAAGCTCTTCATCAACCTTCTCAACAATAAAATGATGAATATATCCCTCCAATGCATAGTTCAGGCCCTTTTGGTCACTTCTCAATGACATCTGATCGTTATGTCCCCAGAAAACATCAATTGCCTCCTGCGAAATGCCGTGTACTGTGACACCTGCCATAGCGCCGATCACTGAATGTTGATAGTTTGTCCAAGTGAGTGGAGGGGGGTGTGGCTTAGCCATAGGTCAATTGACCAATCAACAGACTGCAGTGTTCACAGCTCCACCTTTTAGTACCAGATCTGTGTGCTAGGTACCCCAACAGAGAGGAAACCAAAAATGTGGACGGTATGGAACAGTTCCATTGGTACCATCCACAACTTTTCACAGTGGAAACGGAAAAAAAGGGTACTGAACTGAACTGTAAAAAACTGTACTGCTTGGTGGAAATGGGGCTTAAGACCATACTGCATTAATCATGTGAGAGCTGCTATTGTAAAAAAGAAACCCTCTATGCCTTCCATTATTAGGAATTCACTCCATTTCATTCACCATGGAGGTAAAGACAGAGTTATCTTCCTGTATTAACCGTAGCATGGAGAGACTCATTGATGTACAAACAGTAATTTGGTGGGTGGCGTATTTCTTTGAGTCAGATTTTATATGCAGGAATTTCAGCTATAGCTTTAGCCAAATGCTGTCATGTAAGAGTCCATGTTTGCACGGAGCTTGGAAATAAAACAGTTTTGATTTCCTACCTCTAATCAGTGTCAATCTTCAGCCCTGCTTCTCCTTTGTGCTATCTAATCACAGACTGATCTGCACCTGGTGGATACAATTAACCACCTGGCAGGTTTCTAATGAACGTTTTAATCTGACTGCACACAAGAAACATTATTACTATAAAAATAGCTGATGCTACTCTAGCTAACTTTGCTTAAAGGTCCAGTGTGTAAGATCCACTATGTTTGAGTTGATTCCTCTGGCATCGTGACATGAAACAGCGTATTTCCAGTTAAAACATGGCTGACTCCATGGATGAGGATCCACTCCCTATGTAGATATAAGCAGCTCATTCTAAGGTAAAGAGAGCACAGGCATTCTTATTTTCAGGTGATAATACACTTAAGAAACATACTTACTATATTATATTTCATTTCTGCACAATATATCCCCCTGAATCCTACACACTGGACCTATAAATTGTGTGACATGCGGTCACTTGCTTTCTGTTTTTTCTTTTGTGTTACATAACCAAAGATGAAGATATCAGCAAAATGATTTGCTTAAGTTCAAAAAATAACTATGACAACAACCCTCTACAAAGTACAATCTGTCAGACAGCCTTAAGGAATGTGGACCATCAAGAAACTACCAAACATAGTAAACAAAATGAGTCTTTGAATTCAGGTGCAAATTCTTTGGAGAGGGGCATCTGGCAGACACTTTCATCCAAAGAACACCATTTGAGTGCGTCCTTTCTTAAGCATGGCCTTGGTAGTGTCTGAACTATGCTGCTTCCATTGGAGATTTAACCTTCAGCTGTGGTACTATTAGTAGTGTCTTGCTTAACTCTACTGAACCTGTCTGATGTTCCATTTCTGCACTATCCCAGGGCCAGCACTGTGGAAAACCTCAGGCCTTGCACTTGAAATCAATGGGTGAGTCATTGCAGCAAGTGTCTGCAGCTCAGCACAAACACACACCAATATCCACTGCCCATCTATTAAGCTCCAACAGGAGTTAAACTGGCTAGTGTGCTACTTTGGTTTACTGTCCTTAAAGACACAGTTCACCCCAAAATCAAAAATACAGATGTTTCCCCTTACCTGTAGTGCTATTTTTTATCAGTCTAGATTTTTTTGGTCGGGATGAGAGTCAACACCTCCAAATCTGAGGCCAGGGTTCTCTGCTGGAAATCGGTAGATTTCCCCCTCCCGGTTACGACAGAGTTACTGCCTCAAGAGAGGAGTTCAAGTATCTCAGGGTCTTGTTCACGAGTGAGGATAGAATGGAGCGTGTGATGGAACGGGGGTTCGGTGCAGCCTCTGCAGTGATGTGGGCACTGCGCCGGACCATCGTGGTGAAGAGGGAGCTGAGCTGGAAGGTTAAGCTTTTGATTTGCAGGTCCATCTACGTCCCAGCCGTCACCTATGGTCATGAGCTCCGGGTAGTGACCGAAAGAATAAGATTGTGGATACAAGGGGCCAAAATGAGTTTCTTCAGAGGGGTTTGCCGGGCTCAGCCTTAGAGATAGGGTAAGAAGCTCGACATGTGGAGGGAGCTCGGAGTAGAGCGGAAATTTGATCAAGATGCCTCCTGGGTGACTCATGTTGGAGGTGTTTCAGGCACGTCCCACTGGTAGGAGGCCCCAGGGCAGACCCGGAACACACTGGAGGGATTACATATGTCATCTGGCCTGGGAACGCATTGGGGTCCCCCAGGAGAAGCTAGAAAGTGTCACTGGGGAGAGGGACGTCTGGGGTGCTTTGCTTGGCCTGCTGGCCCCGCGATCTGGCCCCAGATAAGTGGATGAAAATGGATGGATGGATTGTTTTGGTGTAAGATGTCTAATGTTGGAGATATCAAACTCAACAGCAATGTCTTTTCCCAGAAATCTTAAAGACGGACATTGTCGTCCCCTCAAAACTAGCTGTTTAAAAGGCTCTCTTCATATAGTCATGAGAACTAATGTTGGTTAGAAACTGTTGTTAAATTAGCCCTTTATTACTCACTGTTGCTGCATCCTTTTGTCAGCAGTCCAGCCAAAGTTTAATTAAACCCAGACTGAAGCAGAGAGGAGACAAAGAAATGGAATTACTGTCTCAGCTGGAAGAGATGGATGATTTTCCATCAGTCCATCCATCCACTGCTCCATCCCATCTGCACAGCAGTCGGGGAGCAGTGAAGTGGGCCGGTGGTCTGACCATGTGTTAATACACTTTACTCTTAGTGCAGTTAGGTTCAATGACACGTCCTTTATTCGGGATTCGGAAAAAGACAGAAAGGCCACCATCTGATTAGCAAGGCTGGAGCCACTGTCATGTTTGCCCTGCATAAAAATCCAGTGGAGATAATAATCACTACAGGCTGTGAAGGGAAAAGATGTTTAAACTAGGGTCGCCAACAATGTAAAAATATGTGGTTTGCCAGAATATAAACAGTGGGTGCAGTCTGGTGTGTCTTTTATCCAGCTCAGATCTGCTACTCTGTGTTTATCTATGGAAAATAACACAAGATTTCCCCTCCTGGAAATCAACAGGGTCCATCTCTGAAGAAAATCTGGCGTTTCATTGGTGACACGGGGGGGAGGAAACACACACAGACGCACACAAACACAGGCGTTTAAGTACCTGGGCTCTCTCAGACACAAGAACACAACTTGTGGCAGTCCACTTCCCTCAGGAGGTTCTATTTACTGGAACAGTGAGAAGGTAGAGAGGGAGGTTGAGCACTTGTGACAGAAAATAAGAGTTTCTGATGTGTTTTGTTTCCAAACCTGCAAGAAAAGGGATGAGTCCTAACTGTTGATACTTTTTCTTTTCTCCCTCTACATACCTCATTTTCTTGTCTCTTTCTTTCTTTGGTCCTCGACCGCTGTCATCAAGAAGGGTTTTAGTTTCAAGCCAGTGAGAGCAGAGTGCACAACAAACTTTAGACAAGATTTAAACAAGATTTAATACAGCTAAATCTGTTTGTATTTAACATGGAGGTGTTAAAATTCAATCAGATCTTATGGCAGGTATATAAGCTGTTCAATTCCACAACCATCTATTGATATTCAGGTGACAGCAATTGGACAAGCCAAACACTATGACAATAACCTACTTCAAAGCTGCACTAATCAATGAGTTTATATTAACAATGTATCAAATAACTATGTGTAATGTGTAAAGTGCTGCTTGTAGTGACAAAATCATAGAGAATTATCACCAGACTCTGCAGTTCACCTCAGCTCTACAGAGCATTTTAGCATCTTTCAGCTCCATGTTTAGATTTTGACGGCCCCCATTGTCTGAGCAACAGACCACAGCTCCAGATCAGGTATCTTTTAACAAGAGTTTGGGACATTTCCAGCCGTGTTTGTGGTGACCAAACCAGATATTTTAAAGGAACAATGAGTACGTTTACATGGACAGTTTAAGTCCCTTTTCATTCGGAATGAAAGTTCATTCCTATTAAAGGTGATCTTGTAAACACCTAATTCGGAATGAAAATGGCCAATGCGATTGAAAATTCATTCCGATGTAAGGGGCTGGAATATTCTGTTTCTAATTCTGAATGAAAGAATTTCTCGCACTTGTATACACTCATTCCTCTTTAAGTTCATTCCGGTCTTTCTAGCGCATGCTCGTTTCCTTGCCCCTCTAGCGCGCATAGCAACGGGCTGAGATAGAGCAGTCAGACTCGTTGCAATCACCGGTTTCCATTCACCAAAGCACGGTCTTCTTTCTTCCTTCTTCAACCTTCTACCTCCCTTCTCCTCCTCAACAACAGACGAAGCATTAGCAGAACAAGGTTGTTGTCGTACTGCTGCTTCAAGAATATAAGCAAAACAAGCCCGAAAAAGGCACTAAGAACGGCGTCGTCAAGCATGTTGTTATCCGGAGAGAGGACTACAGTGTTTTCTTCCGGTAAACATAAACACCTAACATCCGCCCCGCCCCCTATCCAATCAGAAACCTTCCCTGCCCCAAACCTTGTGCAGACCCGAATAAAGGCGACTAAACTGATCTCCCATGTAAACCCTCTTTCGGAATGAATAATTCCCATGTAAACTACCTGGAAAAACTTTTATTCTGAATGATATCATTCAGATTTATTTCATTCCGAATGAAAAGCCATCATGTAACCGCACCCAGTGTGTATGATTTAGTGGCATTGAGTGATGAGGACTGCAGATTGAAACTTCTCCAGAGTGCCAAGTGTAAACTCCCGGTCAGAATTCCTTTTGTGTTCACTGTCCAGGAGGTGTTTACCAGGAGCCCAATTATCCGCAGAGGTCTCTCCTCTCCAAAACAAAAGGTTCTGCTGACCACAGCGTAGCATTTAACAGCTAAAATGCAGCTAAATATTTTCCTCAGGAGATGGTGGAGACCAAAACAGAGCTACAAGAGCTAAAAATCCATCATGTGCATAGCTCTCAATTATTCATGCTGCATAGGTCCAGACCTTTGAATTTGTCCAAAGTCTATCCCAGAGGCCATTTGTGGCCTGTGGAGCCAATGCCGTTGGAGCTAAGCTGTTGTCAAGTCTTATAAAAACAACAATGGCGACCACTATAGACAGGATAGACACTACTATTGAGTAGAGATGCAACAATTAATTGATTAGTTGTCAACTATTAAATTAATGGCCAACTAATTTGATTATAGATTAGTCAGTTTGAGTAATTTCTTTCCACCTCTTTGACAATAAGCTGAATATCTTTTAGTTGTGGGCAAAACAAGACATTTGAGGACATCATCTTAGGCTTTGAGAAACACTGAACAACATTTCTCACTATTTTCTGACACTTAATACCAAGCAACAACTATTCGCTTAATTGAGAAAATAATTGAAAAATCAATTGACGATGGAAACAATCCTCATTTGCAGCACTACTACAGTACTGAGGCTGCTCTAAATCGGCATGTCTTCTCAATATGTCTTCCCAAACATCGTAGTTTGTTTTACTTCACTCCACTCCCAGGAAAAACAGGTATGCTGGCGAAGGCAATGTCAGATTGAAGAAGAAAAGAGTAACAAGTTGACAATTCTGTCTGAATATCAGACAATACTTCACTCATTCCTCTAAGTGTTTTTGTTCCATTGCATTATTTTTGTCATTGCCACACCAACACATATCCTTGAAGCATGATAGGATATTCCAGTAATAAATTCTGCTGACATCTATTCGACCCACAGAAAAACCTTCCACCCTCTTATCTATCTCATTTGACTTTAAAAACTGCAGCACACACACAATATGCAAAATTAAACACATGCTGACCCCGTGCAATCTCTCACACACAGATTAGAGACACAGATGTGACACATTTGCAGCAAGTCACACAGAGAGTGGCAGCGAAAGCAGTGATACTCATTCACACACACACACACACACACACACACACTCCCACACGAGGAGTGTGCAGGGGCTGATTAATAGTGTAATGGGCTTTTATACCAGTGCTGTGAGCCGGGTAACAGGCTTCATTGTGTCACAGAGAATTATGGTAATAACAGCGAGAATGGGGTGGATGACGCCAGACAGAGAATTACCCTCCTGGAATGACGACAGACTCGGTAACATGGGGATCTTAATGAATGACGTGCGGTGGTGTGTGGCAAATGATCTTTATGCGCCACATCGTAACGGAAGTGACTGATGTGCCAGTGGATTCTTGACAGAGGTTATTACAGCTGGTAGTTATCGTGGTCGGGTTTATGGGCCCAAACATTAGTCAAATGTGAGCAGACTTTCAAAGAACCATCTCCTGTAGACTGACCTTGACTTCTTGGATCTGTGATTTCAGACAAATGTAACAACTCTACAGAGAATTTAAAAAACGGAAGCTATGAATGTGACAATCAGTTCCTGGGAAAGATATTTTCTAGCTGAGACCTGATCAGGCAGGTAGAAAATATAGATAACCGGTGTGATAGCTGCACAAATGGTCCTGCTACAAAGCCAGCCAAGGCACTGCGTTAGAGTCCAACCAAACATTTGAGTAAAAAACGTGTTGAGCAGCAGAACAGCTCGATATAGGGTCCAAATTACTGGAAACTGTTCATTATGCAAATATTTAAGTGCAGAATGATCTTATCCTGATTAAGTTCTTCCATAAACTCAAGCAAACCCTTCTAAAGCTATACATAAAATGTGTTTTGGACGGGAAGCCGAATCCTGATTGTTTTAAAGGAACTTAACGTTTCAAATTTTGATACATTTGCAAACTCTAAGTGCACTTTGAAGCTTACTGTGGGAAATTATAAAGTGCCTTATCACGAAATCTACTTTGGATGGACAGCTTTGAGCAGGCAGCAATGGAGCTTCTTATCAAAATTGATCATAATTGGGCACATTTTAAGTAGAAACTAGAAAAGTGTCTGAAGAGTAACCAATCATGCAGCCTTCAGTGACCTTGAGCCAGGCTCTTTCCTTGTTCTCTCTTCTTCTATTGTCCTTAAGTTTGACTGTGTTTTAGTTTGTATCTCTTTTTGTTAGCCACAGAAGTGGGGTAACTCCAGGGAGGCTGTTGGTCAGTCCACTACTTTGGGCTAGACTGAAGTATCTCAAAAAACTATAATTGGATAAACTGCCATGAGACATTCTTGGTCCCCAGAGGATGAATCTCAGTAACATTGGTGATCGTCTGACTTGTCCTTTAGTGCCTGACATTTGTGAACTGGTGTGAAATGCCACACCAGCTGTTGGATTTTTACTGTGAAATTTGATAGAGACATTCATGTTACCCTGGGAATGAGTTATTTATTATAGTTATTACCTGACCTTTTATCTAGTGCTGTCATGAAGACAAGTACAGCCTAACAGAACCCTTAGCATATTTGTAGACTCTTTGTGTGGTTAATAAACACCAATCAAGGGACAAAAAATGTGTGTATTATCCAAGTGGCAAGTGCCTTGAATGACCACTTGGGGCTGGCTCCAAAAGCGAGTCAAGCCCATAGACGCCCATGTTAAAATGCCCAACTTTACAGCAGAAATAAAAATGTCTACAGCCTGGTGCAAAACAGTTTTGGTCTCTACATCTGTCAACATTCATGACAACCGTTTTCATTTTGTGAGGCTTAAAGTTGAGGCGTCACCACAGTCTATGAGCCAGAACCACCCCTCACTTTTCCCCAGCTCCACCCTCTCATCCACCTCCTCCTGGGTATTTAAAGTAATGTCCATATTACAGTACTCATAAAAAAGTCTAACGTCAGAATAGCAATGTAAATTGGCCCACAATGCAAAACAAGTGCAGTTGGAAATACCTTTTTGAACAACCAGGCTTCTAGAAGTCTATTAAACCATAAATGCAAAGCTAACGTAAGAAAAATCAGCAACCTTTCTGTTGAATTAGACACAGTGCTGAAGGACCATCGCCGAGCCGTTCTCCTCTCCATTCGTTCAAGATCTTCTAAGTTAGTAGCGCAACATAATAACACAGTAGCAGCAGCTAAAGTTGGAAACTGAGCTGTTAAGCAGGTCCAACAAACTCACACCAACACCGAAATGTCTCAACGCAGTTGTTAAACCCATTTCAAATAGTAAAAAAAAAGAAAAGTCATGTTCACTGTGGGAGGTTGGGTGGCGATCATGCTCTAGGTTTGACATTCGTCAGCCCCGTAACCACCAAACGCTTCCAGTATGGCACCTCTGGAACCAAAAGTAGCCCTTCAGACATGGTACCTCGACCCTAGCGTATCCACTGCAAACAGCACTCTTAAATGTGGGTGGGGTTGTTGTCACTCACTGCTCCGTGCAGCACTCACTGTATTTCCTCATTACCGGTGACACAGTCTGCACCTTGTTTATCGTCCACAGAACGAGGCTGCACACCAACATTATCAGAACAACATAAAACAGGCTGCAGTGAGAGTCTCTCTCCATTAGGGCTGCCACTAACGATTATTTTCATTGTCGACTAATCTGTCGATTATTTCTTCGATTAGTCGACTAATCNGACGACTAAAATAGTCACCGATTATTTTAATAATCGATTAGTCATTGATTAGTTGACTAATCGTGGCAGCCCTACTCTCCATGGGATATTATAATAAGACTTTCCACGGTATTGTTAGGAACAATATTAGGCCTCACCTAAGGACACCATTAATGTTGGGAACAATACTGGGCGTCACACAGAGGCACCTAAAATGTAGGAAATCTATAGTATGAACAGTGGTCACATGAGCCTCAAAACCAGCCACAACTCAGCCCTGAGCAGAGTGACCGTCCTCTACTGACCAATCAACAGACTGCAGTGTTCACAGCTCCACCTTTTAGTACCAGATCCGTATGCTAGGTACCCCAACAGAGGGGGGACCAAAAATGGGGACGGTACGAGACGGTTCCATTGGTACCATCCACAACTTTTCACAGTGGGAACGGAAAAAAAGTGTACCGGACTGAACTGCTCGGTGGAAACAGGGCTTTCAAGTCCCATCTGGTTCCAAAGAACCAAGATGGCCACAGTCAAAATGCCAAACTCAAGACTTTAAAACTGGAGTCCACAAATTGATAGGTGATGTCAGGGTGGTTACATCTATTATTTTTCATACAGTGTATGTTATCATCATATGCTATAACAGTTAGAATTAACACTCTAGTACACTACAATTTGCCAGTTAACTTTTACATCTACAATGACTGGGTTTCTACACACATGCTGCACCACACGTCCCCCATCATGCATGTGTCACAGTCTTGTAATTCAGGACCATGTAGTCTGCCACTGTCTGTCATGTGTCCTGGGGGAGCTGAGCCCATCATGTTACTCCACCACGCTGACATTATCTGTCATACTTCACATCCTCCATGCTTCCTTATCAGCTGACCCTCCCCCTAAACCTCTGTCTCATGCATAATACACTTATGGTAAGTTTGGAATAACCGGAAGAAGCATGATTGCTGATAGCCAGCAGGGCTGAACCGAGAAAGACACCTGGCAGACTGGACCAAGAAGGATAAACAAAGAACTAATCTTGTAGTAATTCATAAGCGAGACCCATTCACTTGATTTGCTATTATTGGATTTAGCTCCTTGGTATGGGGTATATTCTAGGGTGCTTTCAGATCTTGACCCACCCAAACAGGGCAGGTGTGAAAGTTTTGTATAACCAGAAGAAGAACTGGATGACTGGTGATAGCCAGCATGGCTGAACTGGTGGACTGGACCAAGAAGGACAGACAAAGAACTGATCTTGTAGTTATTCATAAGGTAGACCCCTTCACTTGACTTGCTATTATTGGATTGACCTCCTTGGTATGGGGTCTCTTCTAATCTCATTGTTGGATTATAGTTGTGTCTTCCGTCTTTGTCCACAAGTTTTTAAATTTTCGAGAGTTTTTCCTTAAAAAAGGTCAAGAACCATTACTTTGGGACACTGAATATCACTTTCAGCCGTACAAATACACCTGATTTGACTTGACATGTACCACACACACACACATATGCACACATATACACACATATAAACGTTTCTGGACCATTACTTTTGTATTTATGTGTGGATAGACTTACTGTGTATTCCTCTTTTCCATGTGTAGACAGTTTTCCTGAGACAGGATGAAGGGGAAGGTACGGAACGCTGAAAACACAGAATGTCTGGAACACAGAAATATCAGAGCAACACAGTTACAAGAGGTGATTCACCAGCTAATTTTAAATATACACTGTATAGACACACCATTTTTGGTTACAATCCTTCTCTTAGAGGAGCCTCAAATATCTACATTTGTAATATCCTACCTTCACTGCCTTTTAGGGCAAACATTCCCTCACAGCAGCCCTTGCTTTCCATAAAATTAGAGAGCTTATATGCATTATAGATAACCACTGCCATCTGGGCATTAATACAGAGATACTTTTCTTCTGCACATAGTGGATAGAATATAAAAAAAACGAAAAGCATAACAGATGTGTATGATTGATAGAAGGAGAGAAGGATGACAGGTACAGCAGATACCAAGGACTGCAGTTATCCTCATGAATACTAAGAAGTTGTCTCTCATGACCTCACCTTGATACTACTGTCACACACACCAGCATACACACACAAACTCCTTTTCTGTATATGGCCAGTTTCCACAGTGTCACCAACACTTCCTGCCTTTGATCGCCCTTATTTAAATTACATGGGCTCGGTCACTTTTTTGTTCAGGACAGCAAATGAAAAATGGCTCAGGACCAGCAGTTCATAAAACCACTGTTCTCCTCTTCATTTGACAGCAGGGAGCTTTTGATTAGTGTCATACCACAGGATTCAGTTTGACTTTTCGATGAAAACATCAAAAAACTGGCTCCAAGGTTTTTAGAAAAGCCCCTTTTTTTGTAATGTAGAAGATAATTAGTAATCTTATCAGGACACGTTCTGAGAGTGGTTACAACACAGGCAATCACTTAGTGTTGATTAAATACTGTAAAAGGATAAAAGCCAGACATCAAAATCATTTGCACAAAACAAGTTCAACAGTGCTTCAATGCATATCACAGAGCCTAAAAACCCCTGATCACTCACAATTGTGAGGCCAATGGTTGTCTTTATAAATCAACATGCCTTTTGTATGGAGAGGGGTTTGAACCAGAGACACTACTTTCTTTGCTTCATTATACTATCAGGTGCAATTAGCCTACCAACAGGCAACTGTGTGGAGGATCAAAAACTGTCAGGACAGTGCTTCAGCATGGGGCGGTGACAGCAGTATCTTTATCGAAAGGTTTGTCCAAAAGGTTGGACATGCTGAGACAACACATTCTGACTCTGACCTCATCACATACTTGGTCATGGACTTTCCATGTCTACATATGACATACAAGGTAACCTGGACATGTCCACTGTCAAAGTTCTGGAGCGTTGCGTCAGCATCAGCCTGTCATATGCATTGTGTCATTTCAAAATCTACCTCTGTGGTCACAGGAAATGCACAGGTTGCATACAGTCTCTTTCAAAATAAAGGTAATAAGTTGGTACAACACTGCCAGATGACACTTTTTCCTTCTACAACAAACGCATGTGGTTACGTTCATACAGGAAGCGAACATCGGCCTCCCGGGTAAAGGTCAATGATTGTTGGACCTTCTCACCACCACCACCACTCCCACCCGCCCCCTCCAACTTTTCATCCCTTAACCCTATTTCGTTGCTCTGCCATGTTTCCCCCTGATGCTGTCAGTTGCCGCTACACACTGATGGCACCCGGCCGTGTATCATGCCAACATGAAAGGACCTCTTTTTTCGTTGGTATCTGATGCGGGAGTCACTGCCCAAGCATCAGTATTCAACGACTTCAGAATGAGACCGGGTTCGCTGATGCTCGAACCAGCAACTGACTTCAATACTCTTCTACATGCAGCAGCAGGGTCCTTTCGGCAAATGTAAAGCTCTACAAGCCTTTTTTTCTTTGATGGTGTGCCACCTTTTTCCTGCTTTTGAACAAATTATCACTTTGTCACTTAATGTGTCCTGTGCCACTCCACCAGCTATGAAAGCTTCCAAGACTACGTTGAGACTGCAGGCAAATTAGATTTGTTTCTCAAGTCAGACCTTGAAGACAGATTGTCTGTACTGTTAATTGCATATCATATCAAATTTATGTGACCAGATATTACCAACCTATCTGCATGGGTTGCTGTGGTAACAACATACCGTCACTAACCTGGTGATGTGGCTTTCGAACGCAGAGGCATGAGAAATGGAGGTCTAGTTGCACTGCCAGCAACAACCTTCGGGACCAACACTGATGTGCCAAAAACTGAAGTTTTTTGAATGGTGACTCGAGTCAACCCCATAGACCCCCCCTGTTAAAATGTCCAACTTTACAGCAGAAATAAATATGAATACGGCCTGGTACAAAAAATTTGTTTTGGTCTTTAGAGTACAGCAAATTTCCCCTTCATGACAACTGTACAAGGGGTTAATTTTAATGTAATTTAACAGTTTACAATTCATCAAAGCTTAAAGTTACTTAAAGTAGGCCACTTTGAGTGACATGTTGTTTGCCAACAGTGTCCTTGCCACCGTACTCCTCCACAATGCCAGCCTCTTGCCCAAATAAAGTCACTACTGGCTCCAAAAAACTAAAGACGGCAATGGCCAAAATGCCAAAATGGCTTCAAAACTGGAGTCCACAACCAATGGGTGACATCACAGTAGCAATGTCCAATATTTCTACAGTCTATGCGTGCCAGCAGACAATTTATTTCAGCATCTGTCTACAAACTGTTGTTCTTTAAGTTGTCCTCCATAGCACTCTGCTAGTGGCAGCATGGATTCTGATCATCACTCTTCATTCATGTTATCAACATGTCATGTTGCTAATCATGCAAAGAACGCTTTAAAATCCAATTTTAGTAGATAGCCAGACTGTCGAAACCCCATTGGTATCACATTCCAAACAACCTCTGAGTTTGGTTTGGATCTGATTTGCAAAAAATAGCATTTCATGTGGTGCAGATATTACAAAATCAATCTGGATATGCCAAAAGATGTACTTGGCCTGGCAGTCTGAACAAGGCCCAGGAAGCATTCGAGACGGATTGAAATGTGATTCGAGCCAGAGGTTTGAAAGGTGTAAATGCATCCATCTCTCAGCTGAAATCACACGGAAATTAGGTGTTATTCACCCAGTAACTTGAGACAGAACATTTAGACCTAATTTGTGATTTATCTGTTCTACTGAGGTTAATTTCACGTGATTAGAACACCATTAAAAAAGAAATCTGACAGTTTCGTGCGTCATTCTCGAGTAAAAAAAAAGCACAAGACACTGACTGTTCTTATTCGTACTCTTTGAAAATGCTAATACATGACTCTCTTTTATACTCCTGATGAATTTACTGGCATTTCAAGTGGATGGGGGAGTCATCTCTGAAGCAAAAGAAGTACAGCATTCAAACCTTTTATAGCTCACATCTGGCAAACTTAAGAAATATTGTTGTTCCCATGTCTGGAGCATTTGATAAAGAATTGAGCACGTCATTGTCAACAGACATATACATATCCAGGACAAAAGCCAAACTGAAGGTCATGTGAACTATTACTGAGTCATAGAAAATCTATCATCAAAGTTTTTATCTTGTTTTACCAATAGGATATATTTATCTATGCATTATAACCCAGAGCACCCATGTTATGAGTCAGTACTCAACTTAATCTGCACTTTGATTGCTGTCAGGTTTTTGCTTTTACCAACTCATAGATGATTATATCATTCATCATCATATTGTTTTTTTCTGGCTGACCACTCTAGCTTCTCATTTCCTGCCAGATCAACACTGGCAGCATCATTATCACACTCACAATGCCATTTCCGTCAGGCACAAGTGATTTTTTTGTACATTCGCACCTGTTCAATAATTCCATGGCTCCAGAGGAGGTTGTGTTTACAAAGTGAAATTGTGATACGTGTTTTAACATGAAACTGCAGATGCTTTTGTACCTGCTCTGCTAACCAAGCGAGGCAAATGGATTGACAGAAAAAGAGTTAAATTGTTTCCATTGTGAAAAACACTTTGCACCTCACACCAATGTCAGTTTGTCTATATCCTGCTCCTGTTGAGTTTATGTAACACCTCCTACCAGTTTGTCAAGTGTGGGTATGATATAATGACAGTTTGTACAGTCACTGCAAGGATGCAGGTCTATTTAGTGGCACATCAGCTTGTTTCAGGTTGTCTTTAACGCATTTTGGCACATTTATGTGAAAACATAAAAAGCCACTCTGAGAAATTTCAAACCCCTGTCAGACATAAAGATGTAAGTCTTACTCAACAATAGGTCCTCTCATCACTAAAAGGATTATATGTAAGTGTATAATGAAATGGTTTTGATTTATTCTGTTTCAGTAAGTGGCATTCTTTGGTATTAAAGCATTTCGAAATGCAATATGCCAATCATGTGTTCTACTTAAGTCAGCTTTATTAGTACAGGTTGTCTTCAAGTCAACATATAGCCATTTTCACAGTGCTCTTGGCCCCTGACTGAGGAAGCCTGGGGCTACAAAGGCTTTCATACTGGCACAATCCAGGCACATCCCAAAGTGGGCTTACCCTGACTTTAGCCTAGGACTTGCTGGCCCTTCTCCAGAGCATGGTTAGCCATGAGATTACTTAGTTATCACCATGAAAATCAACTGAACTGGGGGGTGGAAGTTGCCAGTTTTTGTTGTCTTATCACACGATTTCTTTGTCAAGTCATTAGGGCACATGTGCCTCATGTTTACGTTGTAACCATGCTAACCAAAGCCAGAGTTCCATCAGGACCACTTTAGTCAAAGAGAACTTTATTTCCATTTGCAGTATCATATTTGGCAGTATGGCGCTGATCTGGTGCCTCTCTGCCTTCCTTCGAGCCTACACAGAAAGCCTCTTCCACACGCCTACGTGGAAAGCCCAGTGCGGAAAGAGCACACCTCTCTGCCCTTTCACACACCTGTGTGGAAAGAATAAAAGCAAAGAGAGCACACCTGTCTGCCCTTCCATGTGCAAATGAAGAAAGCCTGAGACAGACAAAGGAAACCTATCTGCCCTTCCATGCGCCTACATGGAAAGCCTAAGGCAGGGAGAGCAGCAGCAAAGACCCCCCAGGAACAGAACAGAGCAGCATCAATGACAAACAGAAATGACCATGATAAGTCAGACACAGCTTGGGAAGGAGGAGCTGGGGGGGAGGCGGGTTGCAAAGCAGCTTGCAGAGGAAGCAGCAACAGTAGGCAGGCTAGAGCAGTTTAAATAGGGCGTCCTGAATGAGATTAGCCAATTGTTGCATAGAAGAGAATCATGTGATCTATCAGCTGACTCCCTTCCATCAATCAGCTGCTCCATCAGTTGGGCTGTTTGAGATCAGCTGATGTAGCTGGGATGTGAGCTGAGCTTGACATTGTGTCCTGCCTGAACTAACGCTATGGTCAATATAGTAAGCGAGCTAGCTAACTAAAAAAAAAAATAAAAAAAAAACATGTCCGGTATGTTAACACACAAAATATTTTTCAGTCTTTCCTTTCACTGCTGTTCTCTCTCTTTTGATGTTTTAGCAACACTCTCACATAAAGCCATGCTACTGGCAACATTTTAATGATGCTGCTTGGTATTAAAGAGTAGTCATCCATCATTCTAGAGTGTAAACATGATTCACATGTTCAAACAGAGGAGAGTAGAAGCGCAGTGTGAATTGTATAGTCCTGGGCTTAGGTTAACAGTGTAAGGGGAATAAGGCTAAGTTAGATTAAACAATGTGAAAAGTTCTATAAAGTATAAAATCTATTTATTTAAAGTAAAGAGTTGTTCACTTTGAATGTTGTAATCTTCTGGCAGTTCAAAAACCTGAAAACTCTTCACAGAAGTGTAGTTGTTGCTAGTAATGCTGTGTGGCTTAAAAAATAGGCCTGTTGTTAAAGGAATACTTCATCAACAAAATGATCATTTGTATATTAATTACTCACAGCGTGTTATATTGACTTTGTTTTTTTCCCACATGCCTCCTCAGTGAGCGAAGAATCCAAAAAAAGAAAATTCTTGATGAATAGGAGTGAAAAGGAGCCGAGCTTTACAACAGCTAAACTATAACAAAACATCCATTTACAAACCCTCACAAAACTCATGCAATATAATCCAAGTCTCATTTTTCCAGTCATGTGCTCTGTACTTCCCAAACACATACCTTAACCTTTAAAAACACTTCAAAACAGTCCCACACATGCGCTTACCCAGTTATGCTACTTGTTGTAAATAGTAAGGTTTTAGCAAAAATGCATGTGTTTGGTAAATTCTGCGCATACAGCTGGATAAATGACATTTGGATTATACTGCACAAGTTGTTTGAGAGTTTGTAAACTCAAACTATGTCAGAAATTCTGACATAGTTTGGCTGTTTTTAAACGTAGACCCCTTTGCTCCAAAATTCATCAACAATTTGTTGTTTTTGGATTCTTCGTTCACAGTAGAGGCATGCGATCACTAATCACTAATCAATGCAACACAGGGTTAGAACTTGATACGCAAATTCTGTGGGTGAAGTATTCCTTTAATGCACAACATTCATCACCATGTCATTTAATTGAAAGGAAGACATCAAAAACTTAGCAATTTGGACTTTTATACATATTACAGACACGGTTGTATGTCTTTTCTTAAAGGGATAGTTCATAGAGACAACTGATATGAGGCTGTATGAGTTATTCCCTGATGGTGACATTGATGGATGGGAATTAGCTCAGTCTATGACTCCACAGCTAATGTCATGCAAATGAGCTGAAAGACCAGAGATATTGCAGAAAAAGATATGAACGGAAGAATGACAGATAGAACCTGCTGCACTGCTTGCGATTGACAATACTGCCCAGGACAGACTCCATCTTTCATGTGCATATAAAAATCTAAGATTTCACCCTCTGCAAACTTTGACTGCAAAGATCTGACCTGACACTCCGTATAAATCATTTCTAAATAGTGAAGCAGTGTGGCAGACACACTGTGGCATCCATCCAGTGTTCAATAGCCACTCTCTACCCTGAAGTCTCAACATCATTCACTGAGAAGGCTCCCATCTTTACTCACATATTAAATGTACAGAGTGGGACTTTAAAGAGTCTGCAGTAAAGATTTATACTTTCCTAAGGCATATAATAATAAACTTTGTCTCCAGTGACTGATAGGGTCATAGATCAATAACAATTGACACAACAATTGATTTGTCACGTGCCAAAACTTCTGGCTTTTCTAAACTCACTGGCAGTGTGCCTACAACTTGCCCAGGTCGAGATAAGCTCCACTAAAGTTGCTGAAATACTTGAGTTTGCAAAATCAGGTTGGTGAAGTCATCGATTATGTACGGCTTTTATTCCAACATGGCACCAGTGCAGTTTTCCTTTTTGAAACTGTCACACTTATTAAAGGCAAGTAACTGAGAGGAAAAAAGCCAGGAATGGACAAATAAAGCAAAAGCAAAGATGGAACAAGCAGCAGAATAAAGAAAACAACTGTTCAACTGAACAACTGTTTAAGATTGTTTGTTTTTCTTAAGATGGTGTCGGATTTAGTGGTGATTGCAGATTACAACTGGTTTAAACCATAGACTGTATAAATAATGGACGTAGTCACCGTGACGTCACCCATCCGTTTCTGAAGAGTGGATTTGAAGCTCAAAATACTCGGCTATGGACGTCGCCATCTTGGCAGTGCCTGACTCCGCCCAACTCCCGGACAATCAAAAATGGGCAAAGAGGCGGGCCAAAGGAAGCCTGGTTGC
>NC_065522.1:16616425-16616582 GCF_006386435.1 Epinephelus moara
AGTTAGAAAAAAATTCACCCCCCCCCCACAGTTGTCATGAAAGGGGAAATTAACTGTAGAGACCAAAACCATTTTTTGTACCAGGCTGTAAACATGTTTATTTCTGCTCTAAAGTTGGGCATTTTAACATGGGGGTTTATGGGAATTGACTCACTTC